>NW_019744130.1:0-12428 GCF_002891405.2 Cryptotermes secundus
TATAATGATCCATGGATGTGAAGTGAATAAATAAATAAATAAATTAAAAAAATGTGTTATAGTTCCGATATTTGGGAATGACAGTGACAAATCAAAATAACATTCCCAAACAAGTTAAAAGGCAGGTAAATTTGGGGAATGCTTACAACCAATCAGTCCAGAATCGTTTATCTTCTGGTCTGCAATCTAAAAACCCAATAATTAAAATACAGATACTGTAACTGATGTTTTACATAAAACTGAAACCTGTTTTTTCTCAGGCAGTCAGTCTTTCCAGCTTCCCACAAAGTGGCACTCAGGCAAGTTAATTTAAAAGTGCTGCATGCTGTATTCAGCCACGTGTCTGTTGCTGTAGTAGACCCACATCTGTTCGTCTCCTTCTTCTTTTATTGCTTAGATTCATTTGTGCTGTTTCTTCAGCACAAATTTATCTTCTTTCTTATTACCAGGATGTCGTTTGTTACTGTTGTTGTGTTGTTGTGGCATGCTTTGCTGCGTGGTCTACCACAGCAACAGACACTATGCTGAATACAGCATACGACACTTTCAAATTAATTTTGAAAAATTAGTAAAATTTTAATTTTTAACTTTTAGTTCATATATATATATATATATCTTGTATTTAAATTAACATCTAGTGGTTAGAAGATAAATGCATGTAGTAGTCATTTTAAGCATATGTGTGTAAATATGAATACATGCTTACAATTCAATAATGAAAAGATGTAAATCACAACACCTGTGGATGGCCCTATAAGGGTCAAAACATGTAGTGAAACATAAGTTAATAAATTATAGTTGTGCTTATGGTAGAACTGTATTATTAGTCTAATGCCAATATATGACTAGTGTTCCCTACAAAACTGGAACTGTATATTCCTACCCTATAACAAGAAAATTTCTGAATTTTTAACAAGTGGTATGAGGAGAAAGAAGGAAATATGCACGGTCATCAAACAATACCACATGTTAACAATTTCCAAAACATGTTAATGCCATATTAGAGCAACCCAAATATTTTTCAAGACTGAGCAATTCAACCACAGGTTATACAATTTGTACTGTTTATTCCCACTTGCTTACCTCCTTCCAAATTCCATATTGGGTAGTATTAGTCTCTCTTGTTGAAGCTCAGAAAATCTCTGCAGAGACTCATCAAACACTTTACTTAATTTACCCGTCTGGAACTTGAAGACTCTTACCTGTGACATTATAAATTCAGATGAATCAACTGAGCGAACAAGATTTAATATTCACTGTTTATTTTTCACCATTATCAAGCTTGTTTTACGCTTTGAAAACATTGTAAGTGATTCTGTCTGTTTGGATACACATTAATATTACACATTTTTCTTTTTACTTTATTAACAAACTACAGGCAGCAGATTTTTTTTAGAAGTGGATAATTATTCAACTGTTCAAGAAATTTCCCACCTCTTACAGAACTCATTACTGTTTTCATAACAGACGACCAATGGAACCTATTCTGAGCCTTGTAAATTCAGCTCACACCTTCACTTCTATTTCTTTAAAATATTAATATTATCCTCTGACTGAAGCACTGATATAAATACCTTGCATGTTGCTCATATAATTATAACTATTAAATTTTCATGTATTTAACATTATTAAATGTTAAGTTAAAATGTTCACAACACAGTAGCAGAAGAGTACAACAGCAGAAGCAGCAATAAACACTGGAATATTCTACTGACTAACAGAAAACTATCCCTTAACCTACTGCCTGTCCACATGTAACAACTCAAGAACTGATGAACAGCTTTTCATGAAATATGACATTGGGGAGTTTAATATAATCTGACATCTTTCAATTTTGGTCAATACTGGAAAACAATGAATTCTACATGTGAAAACAGGAATTTTTAAGTGCTGAATCTCAAAGAATTTTCAGATCCAAAGGAAGCTTCACTGAGCTGAAACATGTACCATTAGTGACAGGTTTCCATATTATGAATTCCTTTTCATTCTGGAAATTGTATTTTCCATGTGGCTGTTTACAATAATGGCAGATATGAATAAAACCAGGGTAGTACTGTGCTGGGTTGAAGTATGATCTTATAAAAAGTATACACTGGTTAATGAAAGATATGTTGAGAATACCGTTCATTTTTGTCAGTTCCTTTTGGAGGTATACAATTTCTTTTGTGAAGTAAGGTGAAAACCCTACAGACTTGGGAAAAATGTATCGTCCAGAAGGTAAAATTTCTACTGAAGTACATAGTAGTGAATGTGTCACCTGCATTACTTCCTTTCACCATTTTTAAAATTACACTGAGCCTGTGATTAGTTGCAGTAGTGCTGATAATAAAGAACAGATAATCCGAATATGGTATCTAACTCTGTGTGAGGTTAACACCTGTAATGAACTGTAGACTTGAGTCCAATCTCTAGACTGTAGTCTACTGGTCACTAAACAGGGAGATAAATGTCTTTCCAACAAAAAAACAAAGCTCTTGTTTAGTGGTAGCAAGCTGGTGCAAAAAGAAATAAAATAATAAAACAGAAAGTACCAGTAGGTTGATAATATTTACAGTCTACTGCAAAACATTCTAAACCATCACTCATACAATCTACTAAAACAGATACAATGGGCAACACTTAAACAATAATAGGAAAATACAAGCAAGAACTAAATGGTTCTTAAAGTTCCACAGTTAATCTGCACATGAATAATCAAGAATGTACTGCTTACAACATCTACCATGCATATTATTAATTCCAAATTTTAAATTGTGAACTACCTTTCTGTCACCTGAAAGTGTCACAAATATTTTTCCATCTGGTGAAAAGCTCAATCCGGTAGGAAATGTTTTACTCTTGGCAAATTCAAACAGATCAGTGTCAAGTTTTGACTCAAATAACACACATCTGGGGAACTTATACTCTGTATTGGGTCCTGTCCAATATTCCAGTATTCCAGCCCGATCCACAGAGATTGCCACCTCAAACACAGGATTGTACTGTGGAAACAAATATAAAATTAGCCTTACGTCATAAAAGCCTACTTATCCATAAAATATAATATATTTCTTGTGAAATTAACATACATTAGATATATCTATTGAAAAAATGCATAATAAATTGCAATTAGGAAAGTACAGAAAACCCACAACCACAGATTTAATCATTCACGATTCATACCACCCATATGAGCACGAAAAAGCTGCCATAAACTTTCTCATTAACCGAATGAATAAATACCCAATTATATATAACACCAAAAATAAGGAAAAAACTATCATTACAACTATACTAGACAATAATAATTACCCACAGAATATTATACAACAAAAATAAGAACCCCCCCCAAAAGAATAACAAACAACAAAAATGAAAATGAGCCACTTTCACATTTTTCGGACTGGAGACTAGAACAACTACAAAATTATTCAAGAATACTGAAATTGGAATATCATATAGAACCAAGAATAATATAAAACACTTATTAAGAATAAAAGAAAACAATGGGAAATATAACCTGAGTGGAGAATACCAATTACAATGTGCAGACTGTCCATGAAAATATATAGGACAAGCAGGACAAACATTTAAAATCAGATTCAAACAACATATAAGAGAAGAAAGCAGTCTTCTGGGATTTGGCACCGTGTATATGTGGTGTTAACCGACGTTTCGGAGGAACGTATCGCCCCCATCTTCAGGGTTGAAGAAAAAGTATAAGTAAATCTGCAAACGACAACACCGTGAGACACGGTCAAACATATAAGAGACATAAAGAATAACGGACAAAACTCCAAATTCACTCAGCATACATTAGATACTACATGTGAATATGAAACAATAGAGAAAGCGATGAAAATCTTACACATAGAAAAAAAAAAGGGTCAGGTGTTGGATACTTACAAGAGATTTCATATACTCGTACATGAAATCAGTGAGCGAAATATGCAATTGAATGATAATTTCGCCGAGACATATAATCCCACTTATGAAGTAATAATATCAGCCTACCAAGGAAATGAAGAACAACCGGACTAAACTATCCAACTACACTCACAACACATCCCACTATAACACCCCTTCCCTCCTCCCATCATACCCAAAATTTAATGAACATAATGTATACCACTAGACCAGCTGCAAACTGACTGTTAACAAGATCGGAGAGTGAAATACAGGAAATATAGGAACCTGAAAGTAGTAAGTAGACAATGTAATTTGAATGTAAACGTAGACCAATACTTCAACAAATATTACATCCAACCGAGGAAAAAAAATGATTATATTTATGTGTTAATTATTTACAGAAAAAAACAGACTAGAAATGACAGTGTACATCACACTGACTAGTTCCTAAAACACAACTACTTCAAAGGAGAACAAAATTGGAATAGAACGTTGGCCGTAGACCACTACATATTATAACATCATGTTTGCAATGTAATATTATAACAATATCTAAGTGTATAATTTCTTTATTAAAACAGTCACAACAAATAAAGACATTATATATTATAACACAACAGGATGCATGAAATGAAAAATATTTAAGTGTATTTTATAATTATAAACTTTTGTAATTTATTTTATAATTTTAAATCTATTGTTATATTTTATGCCACTGTATAAACATTTGTATATACTAGTTAACATAAAGTTTTAATCTAGACAATAGGTATATAAGAAAGACAATAATTTTAGCAATTTAACAGAATGCTAGAAATTCAATATATTAGCAATAACTGTAATACTGTAACATCTACCTACAGAGAAAGCAACTCAACAGTTCGAGAATAGCCAGTAATGTACACCTGCCTGATGATGGCTTCTATAAGCTAAAATATGTAGTGTTTTGTATTGTGATGAATAAAACACACAGTTGATATAAGCTAACACAACAGGATGCATTTCTTAAAGATTATTCTCTGAGACCCGGCGGTATCATGCACTGAATATTACTATGTTTTCCATTCTAACTCTGTTCCACTGGAGTTGAAGGAACTATCTGAACATTCATATCAAGATGTGAAGAAATTATTACTTTAACTTTAACTTTAAATCTGCACAATTTTAAACACAATTGCTCATCTACCTTAATGATAACCACTGGTTTTGTGTGAAGTTTCTCGAAGACATGTATATGAGCATTTACTCCTTGTCCATCATATACATAGATCTTGTTTGAATCTGCATCAGACCTATTCAGGAAAGCAAAATGTAGCAATCTGACTAAATAAGATCTCCCATTATGACCAATTACAGCACAATACAACTAACTCTACGGAGCACAGTCTTCCTTGAAAAGTGAGCAGTCACTTAGCTAGTCAAGAAATTCCCTGCTCTTTATGGAACCTGAAGGTGCATTACAATGTTCACAAGAGCCAGCATTGATCCTCACGCACAATACAAACTTCAGTAGATAAGCTATCAAGATAAAAGGCAATGAAAACAATAATTTGGAAAATTAGGTGCAGTTTCTACAACATACATGTAAGCTGGTATGGCTCAAGCTTTTCTACTACAGTTCACAAAATTATATATAAGAATGGGTAATAACACAAATACCATTTTAACATTTCTCATTCACCGTTCAACAGATAATTGTATCTTTCACTGTCCACATGTCATGCAACTGAGGCAGCATATGTGCTGATTCAACAGGGCCCAGCAGAAATGGCTTCACATTGTTTACCGTACAAATCCTATTACCACCAAATATAAGTCAAGCCACCTGCATTGTAAGTAAGTAAGTAAAGCTATCCCTGTACCAGGTTGTGAAGGCCCTTAGGGTTGTGGGACGTTGAGGGTCCCACATTATCTAGACAATCGGCTCAAAGATGGCGGTAAGGTTGTCAGCCTTACGCGCCAGCTGCGCTTTACTCCCAAAGAAAATTATTTAATTAATTCCTGGTACTCATTTCTGTTAGAGAGTAAACCCCAGGGCCTAGTGCATTGTAGTAGGAGATTTCTATCGGGGCAACAGAGGTTATGACACAGTAACCTATGTCAGTGCAGATACACAGCCATTGCTCTGTGATGAGTTCAAGTGAACCTAAAGATGTAAGCACTCCTGATATGGGAAGTATTGATAATAACCATAACTGGACAGAAATGATGATGCAATGAATTCGGAACAATTTCTGGATGTCAAAGGTCTCACACATGTATCTAATAATTCTGAAGTTTTCCTGAGGCAGCTGATTCTTGGAGATGAACTCTTCAAACTGTTTGCTGATTGAAGAAAGCAGTCTTCAGGGATGTGGCGCTGTGTAGATGTGGTGTTAACCAACGTTACAGAGGAATGTATCGCCTCCATCTTCAGGGTAGAAGGAAAAAAAAAGAAAATCCGCAAGCGAAGAGAGTGAGAACAGGTGCAAGTAGACTAATGTTGGAAATAAACTCAGCTATATGAGAGCAGGAAAGGAAGGGACAAGGCTACATGGGAAATCAGTGGAGAGGGAGAGCGGAAGGATCTGAGGAGCGGGAGCAAGGTTAGAGCACGTATAGGATGTTGTGTCTGGGGGGGGCAAGGTTAATTGGAGGGCATTAACCCTTAAGCTAGGGAGTTGCTATGTGAGTCAGTCCTGGAATTGCGTGGCCTTGTAGATCTGAAACATTGGTTAACACCACATCTACATGGCGCCACATCCCAGAAGACTGCTTTCCTCATAGTCACCGCCGTGAAAACCTCAAATCTTACATATGTCTGCTGATTGGTCTTATGCCACAGAAACCATTCAGATAAATATGACATCTCCAAAATTCCTATTATGGAGAAATTTTTGTAGAGGAAATTACAAAAATTAAGGGAATTGTAATACATTTAGTATTATAAATATACGTGGTGCGTTCTGTATATAATGCCTCCTATTGTTTTGTGTTAATATGTAATGTCTGAGCTGGATGTTGGTGGTGTTGTAGTAAAGGTTGAACCTTCCCGCCAATGTACTGTTAATTTGGTTGTCGTGCGACAGATAGTGACAGCAGAGCAGTCTACCAAAATGGCGTCTGACATAGAAGTGTGTACGAAACAGAGATGTGTTATTAAATTTCTCACTGCCAAACAAATTGCAGCCACTGACATCCATCGACGCTTGCTAAAGGTGTACGGAGACGATACAGTTGATGTCAGCACAGCGAGGCTGTGGGTAGTGCGTTTTAACAGTGGCGAAAGTGAAGTGCACTACAAGCCATGCCCTGCGTCCCTGCTCAGCCGCTACTCCTCACAATGAACAGTGCCTCGATCAGCTCATCCGTTCAGATCAGTGGATAACGACCAGGGAACTGAGTGCATGGCTTAATATTGACTGTAATGCATTGGAAATGATGTTGGGGAAGCTGGATTATTGCAAAGTTTGTTCCAGGCGGGTCCCACGGATGCTTACACAGGACCACAAAACTCATCGAATGGAAGTCTGTCTGGACCTGTTGCACCAGTTTGAAGCTGAAGGTGACAAGTTTCTGGACAGCACTGTCACTGGAGATGAGACGTGGTGTCACCACTATGAGCCGGAATCCAAAAGACAGTCCGTGGAGTGGCAACATCCGGATTCCCCAAGNCGCTTGCAACACAATAATGCTAGACCCCATACAAGTTTGGCGACCACCGTGCACATTGCAAAGTTTGGCTGGACTGTCCTACCACATCCACCTTATAGCCCCGATTTAGCACCTTCAGACTTCCATCTCTTTGGGCCTATGAAAGACGGACTACGTGGGCAACATTTTCCAGACAACGATGCTGTCATTGCAGCTGTAAGAAAGTGGCTAGCCTCTGCTGGCGCAGACTTTTACGGGCGCGGCATACAGGCTCTTGTTCATCGATGGCAAAAGTGCATAACGAATGGTGGTGATTATGTGGAAAAATAGCTGTAAGTAGCCGAAATCTTGCTCTATTTAGCTGCGTTATTATGATTTCTGTATCTGTTGTAGTTTTCTTTAAAAAAAATAGGAGGCATTATATACGGAACGCCCTTAGTAATTATAAACCAGTGCGAGAATGGTCACTAGATGCAAACTGATACAGTGGAGGGGCTGCAGCAAATTAAAAACACACAGAAAGGGGAAACTTGTGAAATATGGAATAATTGTACACATGTTGTGTGGGACCATCAGTGGCTACATCTGTAATATGTGGATACTGTTAAGGCACAAAGCTGGAATATATTTTGGATCTGTGGCACTATACGTACAAAGATAATTATTATAGCACTATATCTATTGCACAAAATGCACTCCCTAGAAAAGCAGTCTTTAGTATAATGGGGGATACCTGAAGGTTTCATGCCAATAATTTGATGGGGGAAGGAAAACATTTAAGCAGGAAGTAAAACTTCCATCAGATAAATTAAATTTTACTCCAAATACAGAAAGACAGCAGTGAACTTGGAATGGTAAGCACAGAACAGATATGAGGAAATAAACCCCAAAGTAACACTGACTATAGCTGGTACATGAAAGGGGTCAACAGAATAGATCAGTACCTGTTGAAATGCTGTACTTCAGAAAAGCAACAAACTGGAGTAAAAGTGTTGTTCTCTGGCTAATAATAAACTGTGCTCTCTCTCTAACTCATTTAGAACTTACAAGACACAAATGTCTGGAAGTCAACTGAAGTACAAGAAATTTCTTTTTGAAATAACAGATTACTGGACACGTAGGCAAATACAGGATGGAAAGGATGCCATGCATGTGAAGGGGAGGTGGATACAGTTCCAAAATCCCAAACCCCCACAGACTTTATTGTGATATGAAACAGGGTTAAGCTAGAGAAAACTGCTGCATAAAGGAAAGAGAAAAATCATCAAGGCCATCTCATACTACATACTGCTCAATAAAATGACAAAAAACATCAGGTATATTTTTTCTTTGGCAAGATGCCTATCCATAAAGGCAGCAGTTTCAGGCGATACCATAAAGTCAATGGGCACCCTTGTGAATATGCATACAAACTTCAAGCAAAATATATACAGTAGAAAAAAAGATCATAACAATTTGAATAAGATCATGAGCTTTCAGGCTGAACACCCATTCACCAATATGTTACAGAAATAAGCATTTTATCTACTATCTGTATGAATCAATTGTTTCTTGCAACATAAAGTCCATGGGATATAGAAGTTATTTAAGAATCACTTGAGGGAACAGATTCAGAACAATTATAGTGAAACTACACTACACCACTTTACACCACTGTACAAACTCACACTGCTAGAGCTGCAACTGCATCTCCTGGACAATGGATCCATTCACAGCAAAGTGGCACATACTCCAACTTCATCATATTTATCATATCTGGAACAAATCTGGTAAGAGCTGAAGCAATCCCTGGAACAGGCTGTGGAGGCCCATAGTGTTCTGAGACATCAAGGCTCCCACATGGTGGTGAGGTTGTCAGCCTTATGTGTCAGCTGCTCTTTACCCCCGGAAGATCCCTGATTCTCATTTCTGTTAGAGGCTGACTCGACCCCAGTGCCATAGTACAGCTGAAGGGATCAGGTGAACTGAAAATTCCAATGACTTCAATGGGAATCGAACCTGCAACATTCTGGCATATAGCACAGGGCTTCAAGCAACTATGCTACTGTGTGCTCTCTGGAACAAATCTGGTGAGTATAATAAATATCATTTTAATTACAGCACATACAGCTCAAGTTTTAGCAATGCCATTAATTCCAAATGGGGCACGTGGTAGCGTAGTTGGTTGAGGCACTATGCTACAAGCCACAAGGTCGCAGGTTTGAGTCCCGATGAGGTGGATTTTTTAATTGACCTAATCCTTCCAGCCTCACTATGGCCCTAGGGACGACTCAGCCTCTAACAGAAATGAGTACCAGGAATCTTAATATGGGTAAATGGTGGCTGTCACATGATGCTGACAACCTTACCGCCATCTGTGAGCTAACTGTCTAAAGAAAATGTGGGAGCCTCGACATCTCACAACCTTACAGGCCTTCATGACCTGTTACAGGGATAACTTTTATGAAGTCTAAAGACTGTAAAGTGTCCCACTGATATGACATCCTCATTAAGCTTCAACATGCCCCAAACTGTCAAAAAACACAACCCTGAATTAGATGAGACATGACTGATGTAAGAAATAAATATTTTGTCATTATATTAGTCAATTAATTTAAAATAAAGATAATGGTGTTACTTTCAATCCAAATTACCTAAACTTCAAACTAAAAAATCTACCTTTCTTTGCCTTTGGTTAAAGTATGCACTGCATAAAAATTATCCTTCCCTTAGCCCATATTTTTTATTTAAAAGGAAAGACTTATGGTGTTCCCGTCCCCTTCCCTTCCCCATTACATTTTTGAACTTACAGATGGAATTCCATGAAACCTGATATGAACAGCACACTAGTATATGCCATTCCACTTCTCTTCAGTAACCCATCATTAGCTCTATTAACAAGGCAGCATTACAAAGTGGTGAAGTGAGGCCTAGCGCACACATGCAATTTTTAGTTGGCTGATAGTTGTGCATGATCGTTGAGGCCCAACGACTGTCAAGGGACGTGCGCATACATACAATTTCGAGTTGTCCACAACTACGCCAATGAGCAGTTGGTCAGTCGCAGCATGGATGTGTACGGTACAGCAGTAGTATGTGCATTATTGTTAAGATTAAGGAAAAAAAAGGAAGCGGGAATATTGGGTTCACCTTATTTATAGCGAACGTCTGTTAAAAGGGAAATTTTACACATTGTACCATGAACTGAGACAATACCCATCAAAATTTTTCAATTATTGCAGAATGAGTGTTGATAGTTTTGATGAACTGTTGCTTCTTCTGAAACCTCATATCTTGTACAAGAATACAAGATGGAGATTGGATGTACCACCTGAAGAAAGACTGATTGTAACACTAAGGTAAGGGAATAAGAATACTTTTATTATTATAATAATCATCATTGTTGTTTTTATTGTATTTTTATTAGTTTCAATTGACATAGGGCTACATTAATTATAGCACTATAATTGTAAATAATAATGTGATTATAGAAGAAACGTTTATTTTGTTTCTACTTTTAATTGACTCGAAGCAATATCATTTATTATTGAACTTAAAAGTGAAGAGAAGAAGTCAATAACTGGCAAAAAACTAAAGGTACATATTCAGTCTCATAGAACTTTTCGTTTAAACTTGGGTTTGTTTTCATTCTACAAGCCTTTAAGCAACACAGAAACAGAACAATTCATTAGTCCAGATCTGAAATATCTGAAACAGTAGATTCGGAAATGAAAGAGCTCATTGACGGATCGGAAGCAACACTAGCAGGTGAAACTGCGGGCTCATTTTGCATGCTTGTGGATGATGAAGGATCATTGATTATTTGATTAACTTGTAGCATATTTGGAGGAAATGCAGTGTTTGAGTGACAAAACTGCTGAACAGAGGGCTGAAAAGGAGGAAAGCTCATCTGGTGAGAAGTGATGGGCGGTGGGTTTGAATGAATGTGAGTAGGAATAGGGTGATACTGCTAGTTATGGGAGTGGTATATGGATGGAGATGGTGCTGAATGAAACACAGTAACGGGATTCGCCCGCAGATTTTGATGGAACATGCTGGTAGCCGACTGAAATTTAAACTTTTGTAAGGTATTTAAAATTTCAATCCTGGCCTGTAATTTATTTCCCTCGGGTAAAGACCTTAATGTTGGCACCAAGGACAGTGCGAAACTTATATCTTCATCTACGGAAGTTGCAGTTGTCTTCTCTTTCAATATTTGTAGAAGCTGTTCCTCATATGTTTCATTCTTTTTCAGCCTCCTTTTCTTTGCCGGTAATGATAACATGGGACGGCGTGGTGTTCCCTCGTCAGCAATATCACAGTCTGAAATATTTTCTGTTTCATCTTCTCGAGGGCCAACATTAGACTCCGTTCTCCTTTGCTCAATGTCAGGAATGAGGAAAAGTAGTCTGTCGAAGTAAATATACTTGCAACGTGTGACTGCTCCTTGACCAGATTTTGTTTGTTTTTGGGTTTTAGCTCTCTACTAAAACATGTCCCCCTTGTTGGTGTCTCCACCTTATCGTGGTGAGGGGGTTTGAGTATGCCAAGGACCCTGAGAGCTATACCAGCGGTAGTGTAGCTACTGGCAGGGCCTCCCTTGCTGGACAGGTCAAAGGGTAGGCATCAGATGAAGAGAGACACCAAAAACTGATGCCAGAAGCAGCGTCATCAGTAGCGACTTGAAGCACAGAGCAAATGATGCTCGAGATGGTTGAAGTTTGTATAGCAGCAGGCATGACCAGAGTGGTTTGAACGGCTGCTGTACTGCGATGTGGAAAGCAAATGAAAAAACTACCACATTATCAATTTTCCTGGATAGTCTCTTTCCAAAAACAGAGATACCATGTATGCGAGATGTTTCCTCTGGAGGCAAACTACTCCCCCAATTGGATCTCCGGGGGGGAGTGTTTCTAGAGGAAATGTCA
>NW_019744130.1:12572-15402 GCF_002891405.2 Cryptotermes secundus
AAAGAAGCTATCGAAGGAAAGATAGAGGGGCGGATAGAAGTGACAAGAAGACGAGGAAGAAGACGTAAGAAGATGCTGGATGACCTTGGGGACAGAAGAGGATACTGTCATTTGAAGGAGAAAGCTCTAGATCGCATTAAGTGGAGGAATTATTTTGGAAGAGACTGTGGACCTGTCGTCTTGACAGATTACTGATGATGACTAAAACATGTACGCAAGTTACCCCAACGTTTCTGGATTATTATCCAGAATTATCCTGGAATAGTAAAAGAGAGATATTAAATATTGGTATAAAACATAAAAACAGGGAAAACTCTCCATAATAGGAAAACAATATTAGGAAAAGTTTATCACTAATCGATGTGTTTTTTCAGGTATTTTGCAACTGGCGTTAGTTTCCGTGCGCTTTCATTTGAGTTCTTACTTGGGCCATCCACAGTCAGAAGCATTGTGAGATCAACTAGTGATAAGCTGTGGCAAGTTCTGCAGCCAATCTATATGGCATCCAAGACAGAAGAGGAATGGACTGAAGTGGCACATCAGTTTCTTAAAGGTCCTAATTTCCTTAACATTATTGGAGCAACTGACGGGAAAAAAATGGCCATGTGACAGCGGCTCCAAGTTTTTTAATTATAAGAAATTTTTTTCAGCGGTGTTAATGGCTTGGCAGACGCAGATCACAAATTCTTATTTGTAGAGATCGGTTCCTATGGTTCATCAAGTGACGCAACCATTTTCAGAAACTCTAATATGGGTAAGAATGGGTAAGAAATTGGAAAATGGAGAATTAAATATTCCGATTGCCAGCCCTCTACCAAATGACGTTAATGGAACACCAATGCCATTTGTGGTTGTCGGTGATCAGGCCTTTGGGCTATCCAAACATGTGTTGCGACCGTTCCCCAGAAGAAATCTGAGTATTCAGAAAAACGTTTTCAACTATAGGCATACAAAAGCTCATCGAATAGTGGAATGTGCTTTCGGCATTTTAGCAAGTAAATGGCACATTTTTTATCGCCCCATTGATGTTGTAGTAGAATTTTGTGATTCTGTAGTAAAAGCCTGTTGCATGCTGCATAATTACGTCTGGCAGAAAGACGGTATTCACTTTATGGATACAGTGTATGAGTGCCCACTTGAAAGTATTCCTCCTTACGGAGCTCGTGGAAATTTATCTGGAATTAATATTAGGGAGTATTTCACTTCTTATTTTACTTCCCCTCAAGGAGCAATACCATGGCAGTATGAAAAAGTGTAAGTTCATTTCAAAACTTGTTAAATCTTAAACAATTTTCAGAACTGTATGATCACTTTTTATGTAAGTCATTACACTCATTACACTTCAGTAACAACTGTCAAGGAAATAAAAATTGATCATGCTAAAAATACTGTGTGTAATATATTACAGAAAACTTTTGAAATAAACAGAAGTGCTTGTACTATATATAATTAGTATATATATATATATATAAATACAAAACATTTAACACAAATTTATTGTCTTAAAGTATTATATATGGCACTGTATGTAATTTATGAAGATTATAACTACCTAAAGTATAGATAATTACCTTCAGTTTTTTTCTCTTCAGGAGCCAAACCATTCCAGTTTTCAATCAAAGCGGTACACACCTCTTCCCACAACTTCTTCTTATGTATCAGAATATTCTTTACACGATTTTAAATAAAGAGCTGGCCTTTTCTCCACTTATTCTATAAGCTTTTCGATGCTCTGATCCCACATGTTGCAACTAGAGGAACTAGAGCGAGCGCGAAGACAGGCAGGAAAAGACGCAACTTGTTGACTGAAGGTCAAATCATGCCTGATTTCCAGTTGTATGTGTGCGCACTCCCATAACAGCTCATGTACAACGGTGTTATCACCAACAGTTGGGTCGGCAGGCAGTTGAGGTAGAGCCCAACTGCTCACCAACTGTTGAAACAACTATCGTTATGTGTGCGCACTCCCATTAAACGCAATGTTTCTCGGCGAGGTGCCCCACTATCGGCCAACTAAAAATTGCATGTGCACACTAGGTCTAAGAGTGAGACTGCACTTGAGTCTTGGAAAGAATGAAAACAGATCCATTTCCCACCCATCGACAGCATTATGAGTTTCTCAGAGAAGTACTTCATTTGTGTGTGTAAGACCACAACGTTTCAGAGACTGGATCTGTCTCCCTCCTCAGGTGAGTAGGGCAGGATAATCCTACGAAGTTGTGCCCATTAGAAAGAGCTAGTCTCAATCACTGGACAAACCCCAGGCTGTAGAAAACAACCTACGAACACCCAACAACCAGTTCCATCAGTGGGATATAAGAATAAAATCACAATAAAAGATGTGATAAAAAATTTGTGCCAAGCATGCACATGTCAACAATGTAAACAACTGAAGTATAGATTAAATTCCAGGAATTCATTTATAAACAAAAGTAAAAACTTGAATAATGCATGCCTAATCTGTGTGAATAAAGAATCGTGCCACCAGGGCGACTTCCAGGAATCAGACTAATCCCTGGAGCAAAACTTGCAGAAGTAGTGGAAGCCACTAATGTTCATAAAAACTTACATTTTGATTTGTTAACCTCTTCATTGATGAGGGGTATCCATATGGTAGAAATATCCAAACTGGGTTGGCTGTTTGGATTGGTTGAACATGTCATGTGAGCTGATTCTTTGTACTTTACGTATCTGCTGTATCTACAGACCGGGGTTTGTCCAGTGATTGAGACTAGTTCTTTCTAATGGGCCCAACTGAGTAGGTTTATCCTGCCCTACCCACCTGAGGACAGAGACAGATCCAGTCTCCGAGACGTGGTTTTTTGTCTTT
>NW_019744130.1:15461-78408 GCF_002891405.2 Cryptotermes secundus
CAACTGAAGTATAGATTAAATTCCAGGAATTCATTTATAAACAAAAGTAAAAACTTGAATAATGCATGCCTAATCTGTGTGAATAAAGAATCGTGCCACCAGGGCGACTTCCAGGAATCAGACTAATCCCTGGAGCAAAACTTGCAGAAGTAGTGGAAGCCACTAATGTTCATAAAAACTTACATTTTGATTTGTTAACCTCTTCATTGATGAGGGGTATCCATATGGTAGAAATATCCAAACTGGGTTGGCTGTTTGGATTGGTTGAACATGTCATGTGAGCTGATTCTTTGTACTTTACGTATCTGCTGTATCTACAGACCGGGGTTTGTCCAGTGATTGAGACTAGTTCTTTCTAATGGGCCCAACTGAGTAGGTTTATCCTGCCCTACCCACCTGAGGACAGAGACAGATCCAGTCTCCGAGACGTGGTTTTTTGTCTTTTACATACCAGACGATGGATGAAGTCCAAAAGAAGTGATGTTTTAAGTTTTCTTTACAACTGCTCAGGAAAGAATAACTCAGAAACAATGACATAAGGAACTGCATGACTTGTACCCTCACAAATCTCTGGACTGAATTTCACTACATGACTAACAGTTTACATTTTTGCATTGTCTGAATTCCAGGAGCAGTATACAATTTGTATGGGAGCAAACTTAGAAAGCTTTGAGATTTTTGCAGTGCTTTAATTCCAACCACAAAAAGCTAATTTGCAAACAGCTGAGACTTTTTGCAGTGCCTGAATTCTAGGAGCAGTGCACAATTTGTATGGTAGCAAATTTACAAACAGCTGAGATTTCTGTGACGCTTCAATTGCAGCAGCAGCAGCAGCACATAATTTGAATGGAATAGAACTTTACAAACAGTTGATGTTTCTAGAGTGTTTAAATTCTGAGAGCAATATACAATTCGTATAGAAGCAAACTTACAAATGGTTGAGACTGTTTAGAGTATCTGAATTTCGACAGCAGTATAGTGTTTGTATGGAAACAAATTTATAAACAGTAAAGTATGCGGCCTTCTGTATGGTAATGTTATGCAGTTTAGAAACAGCCCAATGTTTCAGGTGACTACACTGTTCCTATTTTCAGGGTGAAAGAGTAAGCCAAGAATGAAATCAGAAGAAGCGGGCAGCTTGCTTCCCTACTTCTACTGGATTCTTGCTTGGCTTACTTTTCAACCCTGAAGACAGAGGCAGTGTGATCCTCCAAACTACACAGCACTACAAGCTAGAAGACTGCATTCTTCACAGTCGCCATGAGAACCTCCAATCCAACTAAACTTATAGGAAGTTGGAATTTTTGCACTGTTTGATTTTTAACAGTCATACACAATTTTCATGGAAGTGAACTTACCAAAATTTATGACATCAAATATTTTAAGTGATTTATCACTGGAGATTGAGCAAAGGAGTGTTCCACTTGAATTGGCTGCAAGATCTTGGATTGGTCCAAGATGGCTACAGAAGTGCTTCACAAATTCTATCAGCTCCTCTAGTTTCTTCCAGAATTTTATGTGACCATCACAACTTCCTGTGATAATGAAGTCAGTTCTGTGGGGGAAAAAGAACAAGGTGGTTTGTTTAAGAATACATGTTACCACTGAGGATGGAGATTGGTATACAGTAGACTCCTGACTACTTAGGGTGGATGGGAAATGAACTACCCCAGGAAATTGGAAACCATGGATAATTAGTAAAAGGAGTATTATTATTATTATTGGAGGGGGTGGGTTTCCCCATGCACTTAGACCAGTTATTGGTCCATTATGCGTTCCCCTTTAATTTCTATTGTCCCCATACCCTACTGGCAGATGGTGCATGCTATCAGCCCCGTTGAGCCAACGAGGTCAGCCCTTGGTACCTTGATACTTCCCCCATCTACCAGAGGCATTGGAAACTACTTGGGCGGGAAAGTTTTTACTTAATAATTTTGCTCAGAGGTCTCCTAGAGACATGAGGTTCTTTTACATGCTGTAAATCTATGACACGGGACCCACGGCTTAAAGTCCCTCCCGGAGGACCTGTTCCCTGAATTTTTCCACCCTTAAAAATTCCATGACCTCTGCCGGGTTTGAACCCTCATACCTCGAGTCATGAGGTGGGAACGTTACCCCTAGACTACGGAGGCCGCTTGTAAAAGGAGTAACTAACTAAATTGGGAACTGGGATTTATAATATGACACAGGCATCTGTAGGTGCATTTTACTAGAATGCTACCGGTAGAAACATGAGTGTCATTTCTGAAAAGCTCCTGTGTCATTCTTACACAATGAAATTCCAATTATATTACAGTATCCTGTTACACTGTATAGATCTGACTTTGGAGTTTTTATGCCATCTATGTGCAATGTCATTCACTATTCTTTCTTTTGCATTCTGTTATTGGAAACTGCACGTTTCAGCCTAACTGGCCATCTTCAGGCATACAGGTTAAGGATTCTGCTACTCACTGTAATGTGGTTTTCTTTCCTTCTACTGTAGTTACCTCTGGTTATTTGGTTATGTGGGTTACCATCAGTTTTTATTTGGGTGTCCTTGGGTTGCACATGGTTGCTTTTCTGTAATATGTGATGCATTATGTTAAAACTATTTGGATAGCGGTACACAACACACTGCACACCCGATGTAGTAATATAACTGATGTCACGAAAACACCCACAAAGAATGACTATGATGGCTGACCAACACCCAACAGAATTCCAGCCCCAGCAAGAACATTCAAGGCAGCCACAACCAACAAATCAAACAAAACCATAAGTAACATCATATATACAATAACTGAATATATATATAAACCTTTAAGATGCTCTACCATAGAGCATCACATATTACAGAAAAGAACCCACGTGCAACCCAAGGACACCCAAATAAAAAATGACGGCCACCCACATAACCAAATAACCAGAGGCAACTACAGTAGGAGAAAAGAAAACTGTATTACAGTGAGCAGCAGAATTCTTAACTATAACAGCCTGTTATGGTTATGTTTATATTTTTTAATTCCATTTGATGACACTTTTACCCGTACTGCAGGTCTGCAGGTGAAAGGAAGAGAAAAAAGTAGCAGAGAATAATAGCTTCTTATTTGTCAAACATTTCCCACATCTTAACAGTTGATACAAAACTAAATGGCTTGTTTGGAACAATCATGAATCACTATATTTCTCACCAATGAAAACACAATTTATGGTTGACTGGGGGATTATATATCCAGTTTAAATATGTATTTTCACATATCGTAATATGGTAAGTAAAGTAAAGCCATCCCTGTACCAGGCCGTGAAGGGCCAGAGACGTTGAGGGTTCCACATTATCTAGACAATCGGCTCAAAGATGGCGGTAAGGTTGTCAACCTTACGCGCCGGCCGCGCTTTACTCCCCAGGAAAATTATTTAATTAATTCCTGGTACTCATTTCTGTTAGAGGCTTAGTGAACCCCAGGGCCATAGTGCAGCTGGAAGGATTAGGTCAACTGAAAAAAATCCAATGACCTCATCGGGACTTGAACCCGCGACCTTCCGGCTTGTAGCATAGCCCCTCAACCAACTACGCTACCATGTGCCCCCTTTAGTTTTAACAAAACTTTCTCCTACTAATGGCAGATCTACATAATCTGGAAAGGGTGGAGAAGTGGTAATTGTAACAATCTCTATTCCTCGTTCATGGTCAACTTTTTTTTTTTTTATGGTACAGTACTAGCACAGTATTTGTGCCATTCAAATTCTGTTTTGGTAAAGGTAGTTTCTCCTAACGCAGTATCCGTCCTGTCTACTATTTACCATCTATAAGTTATATTCATGTTTGTAAATGTTATTCATCACTATAATAAAATCATAAATTACTTTCAAGGGTTCATTAGCATAGTATGGTATGGAATATTCCTTCATATTGCAGTTATACACAGAAATTATGCATGTTTTGTAATGAGGAAGGAGCTGGAGGTGGTTTGATACCTGATGTGATTGGTTGCTATTATTAAATTTGTTAAGACGATAATGACTGAGAATAAGAACAAATGGGATCTATGAAACTCAGAGCAATTAAAGAGCTCTTGCAATTAGTGAATAAATGTCAATAATGATAGGATTCCTACAAGGACATTAAGAAACTAAATTAACTGGATTTGTCAACAAAGGATGGAGGATTTCCTGTATTGACATTATCGGGAAAGAAAACTTCATGGCACAATTTATATGCTTGTAGAAATTGGTATGATTTCAGCAAGCAAAACTTCTAAAAGTGAGAATGCATGAGAACTGTAAAATGGAGTTACATATATTAGAAAAATATTACCCCTAAACGAAAGTAATAAGGTAATTATCAATGAAGCAATAGAATATTCACACAAAATTTAATAATAATGTACATATCCAGTGTATGTACATTAGCCACACAGACCCACATTAAACTGACGAGAAAAGTACGAGGGTAAGTCAATAAGTAAGTTACAAATAAGTGTACTGATTTGAAAAATGCTTTTATTTCTCAACATAATATCCCTGTACATTGAGGCACTTGTCCCATCGTTTCACAAGTCCCTGGAAACCAGCAGCATAAAATCTTTGGGCTGCTGTCGGGACCAGGCATGTTCAAACAGCATGGCCTACTCCATAATGCATGACAGGTTAGGTTTTCACAAAGTGTGTGCACGATGGGTGCCACACATGCTGACCCCACAACACAAAATGCAAAGAATGGGTCTGGCATTACAGCATCTCAATCACTACCATGATGGGCACTATATGCTAGCCCGAACTGTCACAGGTGACAAGTCTTTGGTTCTCCATTACCAGCCTGAGACAAAGCATGGATCAATGCACTGGAAACATCCTGCATCACCTTGAGGCTGGAATGCGGTGAGCAGTATGCCTTCATGATCCCAGAAGACTGTGCCCATTACTTTCCTGGAGGATGGTGTCACTTTAAACTTTTTTTTTTGGCAGGCGACGCAGGATGTTTCCACTGCCTTGACGCATGCTTTGTCTCGGGCTGGTAATGGTGAACCCAAGATTAATCACCTGTGACAATTCGGGCTAGCATATCGTGTCCTTCATTGTGGTAGCGACTGAGATGCTGTAATGCCAGACCCATTCTTTGCATTTTGTGTTGTGGGGTCAGCATGTGTGGCACCCATCGTGCACACACTTTGTGAAAACCTAACCTGTCATGCATTATGGAGTAGGCCATGCTGTTTGAACATGCCTGGTCCCGACAGCAGCCCAAAGATTTTATGCTGCTGGTTTCCAGGGACTTGTGAAACGATGGGNAAGTGCCTCGATGTACAGGAAGATCATGGTGAGAAATAAAACCATTTTTCAAATCAGTACTCTTATTTAAGTTCTACATCCATTTGTAACTTACTTATTGACTTACCTATGTATTTATCCAGTAAGTTTGAATTTCTCACCTGCAAGTGAATATGGGAAATAAGTTGACAACAGAAACAAAACAAAAAGTTCTATATTCTGCGATATAACAACCATGTAATCCACTGAAAGTCAACTGATGTTTGGAAGAACATGTCACCTTCATCTTCAAGGTAGAGAAATAAGCAAAGCAAAAATTTAGCATGAAGCAGATAGTGAGAAGCTCCCTACCTGGGTCTCTCTTCAATTCTGGTTTTGCAACTAAAATATTCTATGCATTTCTCACCTGCCCATTAACATGCCCTACCACTCCCAGATTTTATGTATCTAATGACATATGTTCAAGATTGCAGACTCTGACGCTCATCATTATATATTTTTCTCCATCTTTCTGTTATTTCCCCTCTCCTAAGCACCTCTTACAAACTAACGGCATCACGGAATCGTGTGAGAACTTCTATGCTTTGAACAATACACAGACTGCTTCTATACAACAAAGCTTGGTCAACGTACTTAGTAACGACAATGTGTGTGATAACATCCCGATGCATGTAACTTCTCTCGTATGATTCTGCATTTGGTAAGTTTTCCAAATATAGCAGTTCATGTTTCAAGTCTGTAACAGAGACAATATACACACTGAAATGCCTACACAACATCCATCAGCAGCTCAAGCAAACCTATTTATCAAAACAAAACTGCTATGTATTGAATACAAAGTTAAGTCAGAAAATATCCCTGATATGTTTGCATCTTTCTTCTATTCTTGTAGCTGGCCTCTCAGATGACTGTGCACATAATTTATTATTGTAGTGACTTATCTGACCTTCACCATTTAGCTGTCTTTCACCACTCGTGACATCAACATTGCCACTCTGTTAATCACATGCATTAACGAATAGCAATCTTATTCATTCGCAGTTTCCTTCATAAAAACACACAAAATAACTGCATTTGGCACAAAACGTATATTGGAATTTCTTATTCAGCATGGTTATCAAAACACAGAGTATTTTCATCATTCAATGAAATGACTTACATTTACGCTTCTTTGGCTTTGCTGCTTCTGAAGGCATAGGACCTATATAACCATCTGATGAATCTTCACTCTCACCATCATATGTGCGCTTCATGCTTTCAGACATGGTGACAAAACTGTAACAAAGTTTTGTAGCATAAAATATGATTAGCTATGTCAAAAACACATATATTAGTACCCATATGTTGAAATACATGATGTCACATGCCAGAAGGTAGCAATCTTCAAAAGATCCAGAATATAAAATCCCTTTGTGTACCCAGTTTCCCTTCATCTGTCTTATCTCGTGATTACTAGGACCATATAAGGCATACATTATATTATGCACAAAATTGTCTATTTTATATTGTGACATGATGATATGGTCCATTGTGAAGCACTGTTATGTTGAGTTCAACTGAAAAAATCTCTGATCATGAGCCTCAAGTGGCTTGGCATGAAGATGAACTGATTGGTGGTAAACTGTCGGTCATGAAGTAACTCTATGACTCTGGCTCTGGTTTAGAAGTCAACAGTTGGAGCAACGAGACAGTTGCCAGGTGGTAACGATGTGAACACGGAAGCAGAGGACATTGCTGGGATATATTACCAGGCAATGGTTAGTGAAGATACAGGAGACTTAGTGTGTGCTGTAGTGAGAAGTAGAGTGTGTGAATTAGTGACAGTGTTAGTTAAAATTTATAAGTGTTCAATAAATCCAATTACCAATCCAAACCCCATGTCTAATCACTAACACATGACAATATTTATGACATTTAGTCAGCCCTAAGTGCTGGCCGCCCTTTACCCCCAAGAATATTCCTGGTACTCATTTCTGTTAGAGGCTGAGTTGACCCCAAGGCCACAGTGCAGCTGGAAGGGTTAGGTCAATTGAAAAAATCCAGTGACCTCATTGGGACTTGAACCCATGACCTTCTGGCTTGTAGCATAGTGCCTCAACCAACTACGTTACTGCGTGCCTGCCTAACTGTGGCAAATTACAAAAAAAGAGTGTAATATCACTTTTTTCGCTTCTAGAATCTAAATTCAGAGATAAGAATAATTTTTTATTTGTTTATTGCAGTACACTATATTTCATCTGTCAATTATGAGATATAAGTGCCTTGTTACAGTTTATGTTGTTTCTGAAGATTCTTACAGCTATACATAGAAGACTGATTCCTGACCTCAGCTCTACAGAGGTGAGTGGTCACCTTCAAGCTCAAAGCTGAATTACAACCCAGGGAATGAGGCCCCAGCACCCATTGCATAAGAGGCTGGATAAACCCAAGAGCCAGCCTGGACCGTCTGGACATCATTGGACAGAGAAAAACCTCTTGCCTCGGCTGGGAATCGAACCTTATCTATTCTAGAATACTAAACGTTCCTTTTCTGTCAATTACAGTGATAATCCATAACCAGCTGTATTACACGTGGAAAATACGAACACAAGCCCTTGACATCCATTTCAATTATAATAACTTTACACCTAAAAAATCAACATGATTATCACTGCGATCCCGGTGTATGAAAAGAACAAGAAATCAACAAATACAGCAAATTAACCTGGAGATCCACCTTTTCCTGATTTGAAGTCACATTTACAATCGATGTAATGAGTTTACCGTAACATTTTCACACGTTCAGGCACTGATTTTTATATAGAGCAGAAGACATGTGTCATAAAAATTCAAGTGTGTTTTAACAAATTTTACAGTCGCATAAAATTCGTATGTGATGAGTCGTTCCACCTGACCACAATAACACATCGCTCCTTCCACCACGGTTTCATCGGCCTCAACCACCTCAACTAATTTACTTCCGACCCTACCGACACCATAACAACCGTGGAACTGTGACCACGGTTACAAGCAATTGGCTTACTACGCTTACAACGGCTGCGAGCGCGGAGAGCATCGCGATCATCGTGATGACCTTGAACACCTTGCTGTTCAGCGACCAGTGGTTACAGACGGGACGATCATTGGCGATCGATGGATATTAGATAGGCTACTAATCGGTAACCGGTGAGCATTGCAGACATGAATTAAGCCTCGCCCAGACCAAGGCGAACGCGAACACGAACGTGATCTATCTAGCATCCGGACGTAAATGCAGCGACACACACCAGAGAGCAGGCAACCCGCGCGACAAGGTTCAGCGGTTAGGCGGGAAGATTGCACATGGATTGCGCGAGCGCGCATGTAGTGGCCATTTGATGCGTTTGGAGACTACGTGCGTTTTCATTGTAACTTGGGCAGAATAGATCACTGTGGTCGCGGTGCAAGGGCCAAGAAGGCCCACCTCTTATACATTCATTGTAAAGCTTTTAAATCATGGATTCAGAAAACACAGAAGGGCTCATATAAGCAGTTGAAGCGAGTGAAGTACTGAATAATATGACTCTGTACCAAAATGCCGAATGCATTCTCGACTGTGCGTCTAGCACGGCATAACCTCTTGTTGTAATTACCTTTGATTTCATCATTTCTAGAACATCTGTATGGAAATGGCCGCATCAAGTACGGACGAACCGGAAACTCATCATCCCCAATCAGGACTCATGGTGTAGGCTCATTCTGTCCATGCAACGGTCTAGCTCTTGGAACATTCAACATACCACGATCGATTCTTTTTCCCTTTGATGAAGCTTAAAAAATGCCACCATCACTATTTTTTCCGTTCCCCCAATATCAATACACGTAAAATTACAGTCGTGATCAGCAGTTGCCAGGAGCACGATTGAGTACGTCTGCAAGTAATTGAAGCATATTGAGCCACTTTTTTGGGGGCGTTCTATCTGCACTGTAACCGAATCATTGAAATCCTTCCCCCACTCTTTTATTTCAGTAGTTTATAAAGTAGACAGTAAGAATTACTAAGAAACATAGGTTAAGACACAGACAGAACAAGCAGATAGACCGAACTTGCGCGGACAAGGACATCTGTTAGTTCTTGCGTCCAAGCATTTGGCGTTGTTTTGAAAAGGGCAGAAATGATACTTCAAGGAACCCCACTGAGTTTCTTTAGAAACTGAGGAGTTGACTTACAGCGGCAAGCCACTTTGAGAATTCGAGCAGTGGCAGTCGCAACGAGCCACTAGTCAAAAGTGGGAGTGCCAGGAGATCATTAGCGACCTCTCATAAGTCGCACAGCTGTCAATTTCGCTATTTGGGATTTTAGGCTGAAACTACTTCTAAAACAATCGGTCATTGGCCGGAACAAAAATTAAGCCAACTCCTCTTATCTGAATCAACCTATCCGGGAATTTAGGAGGAGGAGAGAAGAGGCGGATACAATTCAGTTAGGACCTCTGGCTCGGCAGAGAGTCCAGTTTTAAGATTAAGAGTCTGCTACAAAACTTTGAACTTGGCGGAGGCAAAACCCGCGATTATACTTGCGTGTTAAGCTAAATAATTTGAGCAAGTGCAACACCGGCTGCTTGGAAGCCGAAACTAGGCCTGATAGTGTAGATTTAGACCTCCGAGTGACTGTGAGAAAACAATAAAGTGTTCCAGTGGTACAGTGCATTGTGTTGGCCAGAAGTGCTTCACCCTCACTTGTCCGAGCCTGACCCTTAGCCGACCTGAGGAGAGACTCATCGCCAGGAGCTAGTCAAACCCATCGCCAGCTTCCACCAACTCACGCCTTCCCTCCTTTATAATGAATCGCAAACCGCACCTAGCTGTTTGCTGGCGCCCATAACATCAGGTTCTACCCTGAAATTCCAACCCCCGTAATCAGCAACGGAAGGAGGAAGCGGTGGAGCCGGAAGAATCGGTGGAGCCTGGTCAAGCCGGAACCAGCCACGCCCCAACAACTTCAACGGAGGCAGCACCAGGTAGGGCAGTCAAAGTGACGCCGAACATAAGGCGAACAAGACCGACGGTAAGCAAAAGTGGCAACCACCTTGTGGGCAAGGAAGCCTCAAGGGAGGGCGGTTAAAGCACATTCTTCCCATCAATGCTTCCAGAACAGTTGGGGAACTGTCATTTTTCATAAAATCCTGTGATATTTTCTTCCCAAATGTCTTGTGTTTGTTGTGGAAGATATACATGTTTTAGTCTTTTCCATATGGCTTTACACACTTCAGTCACTATTGCACTGACAGTACAATTCCAGTAGTTTTGAAATGATCCCCTGTGGCCAAGAACCTGAAAGATAAACTGCGGGTTAAAATGAAGTATAAATAAAATTGTTTTAAGTGGAAAGTGGTAATGGTATTAGGCTGGTTATTTCTTTGTGTTTGTCATTTCAGGTGAATGAGTAGAGAAGAAGTGGAAAGGTCTAAGAGACCGCTACGCCAAACACCTTCGATCGCTCAAAACTACAACCGGACAAGCTGCAAAGCAACTGAATCGGTACAAATCCTGGCCATGGGCGAATCAGATGTAATTTCTGAAACCATATATTGAATATGCAACAACAGAATCTAACGTTTCTTCCACTGACCTTGAAAGTGAGGAAGATGACGTCAGTCATGAAGATGTAGGTAGCCTTTCAGCCGCAGCACAGGACCACGATGATGCTACACAAAACTCAACAGAACCAGGAAGTCTGGATACCAACACTGTACAGAGAAATGAACGCAAGAGAAACAAAACGCCCTCAACTGCATCTGGACCCTCTAATATGGACAAAATAATTTCTTTTCTGCAAAATCGAGGCCCTCAAGAGCAAGATGAGGTAGACCTTATGTTCCTCAGCTTTGCCAGAACAGTAAAACGATTCTAACCACAAGGAAAAGCACTGGTTAAGGCTGAATTAGCACAGTATATAATGGAACAAGAATTAGCTCATTTGCATGAAACTAATGAAGTTATATCTTCCCGAAGAGAAACCCTGTCTCCTGCACATACTGAGACATGCTTAGATGAATTAACATAAGGTGTACCTCAAAGCTACTGCAAGACGCTGAACTGGATCAATGCTACTTCTATAGTTTGTGTTCAGTTTTGTAATGTCATTTTTTATTATCTCTAGCAGCTCGTCAAAACACTCAAAATTCATCCTAAATGTTGTGTAGAATCTTTCTTCATCCTCCGTCAACTGATGATACAAATTATTAAACTCTCCTTTACCTTCTCTTGACATGTTGATTTCATACACCCATAATCTTCTGCGTCCTTTCCTGTAAGGAAAAAGGTATAGTTTGGTTGGTGAGAAAAATCTAGATATTATGTGGTGTGTAAGAAATAAAAAAGACAAATATTAATTATAGATATTACTCTATATAAATGCAATCATATTTATACATATATTCATATATATATATATGAAGATGAGATGCGTTACTTACCTTTCCATCTCTTCATCATCGTCCAAGGCTACTGCTATAAGAAGACCTTCTTCTTCAAACTGAGAGGCAACCTTAATGACTCGACAAAGGCTGAAAAGCGACTGAAACTGGTTTCCGCAGAATTTTCACTTGGGTTCGCGTTCGCCTTGGTCTGTGCGCGGCTGTTCGTCAATAGATCGCGTTCGCCTAGGTCTGGGTGAGGCTTTATCGGTCATGCATTAGCGAATCCAATTTCCGTTTCAGAGCAGTTTCAGAGAGTCTTGAACGTCTTGAAATCTTAAATGAAGTATACGCATGCCATCCAAATTATTCACAGAAAATATAGCGTCGCCAACTATCGCTAACCTGAACGCTACTGGTGGGGAAACGTGCACAACATAAGACATCACGCAGTCAATGCCGTCAATGCCAAGAGCTCAGTCGGTAACAAGGTAACTACTAGTAATTGTCCACTCTATTCTCAGCCGAGCAATGAAAAAATTTCTGTTACTTAGCTATATATTTTCAGTCCTACAAATGCGACTGTTGTAAATGGTTCTAATGGTTGCGTGGTGGCTGCCACACTGTCATACTTCATTCACTTGTTCTCATTACTAATACACGTTTTGGCTTTATATGGCCGTTCTCAGGTATAACCTCTTTCATAGTCATTTGCCTGTATTATTCTTTTATAGAGAGTAGCACCAATTAAAATTAACATAAGTCATTAGAGCGGCAGTTCTGAACTGAGGGTACGTGTACCCTGTGCTGTTAATAAGATGATTTTCATTCACTATTAAAATACAAGTTCTGAGGATCTAAAAATTTGACTACTTTAGATTTGTTTCGTTTTGGTCCGTCACACTTAACAGTTACAATTATAAAAGACAAGTCCGTCCAGTGTGACTATTTCAGTTTTCTCACTTGATGATTTACTACCCTTACATGTTTCGATCCATTTGGATCATCTTCAGAGGCACCAAGCACTTTTTTGAAACCACTATCACAACAGTTGTGTATTTGATATGACAACTGTTGTGATAGTGGTTTCAAAAAAGTGCTTGGTGCCTCTGAAGATGATCCAAATGGATCGAAACATGTAAGGGTAGTAAATCATAAAGTGAGAAAACTGAAATAGTCACACTGGATGGACTTGTCTTTTATAATTGTTGACTACTTTCTTTTGTATACCTTTGTCACTCACTCACTCATGGAGCTAAGCCCTTCTTGAGAAGCTGCCAATTGTGCACCAACTCAAGAACTTCCCAGCATTTTATGGAACCCTAAGATTCATTACCATGTTCACAAAAGCCCTCCACTGGTCCCTATCCTGAGCCATATCAATCCAATCCATACCATCCCATCCTATCTCTCTAGGATCCATTTTAATTCACATGCCTAGCTCCAATAGTCTGTTATCTGTTGTCATTAAACTGAAAGCTAAATACAGATTTTTGGGTGCCTCATCCTTCTCTGTTGTGATCTGTGCAGAAAACCATGTGCTAGATTACATGGTATCCTAACTCAGAACATTGTAATATGTTTAAAGATATATCACAGTATTTGTGCAACCATTCTGGCCATGTAATGGGTTAATGCACAAATAATCTTGAGTACTGAATAACAACTATGGCTAAGGAAGCTGAAACTCGTCAGTATTGAGTATAAATGAATTTGAATTCATAAAATATTTCTGGTACTGTAGAAGGTTAAAGGCATATGAGGGTAATAATACCAATAATATGGTTACAAATGTGTTTGATTTTATTCTCTGTTTGTTCCTGAATATTTTGTATGTACATTCATACAGAATCTTCTTCAGGTAACTGAACTGACTCCCATACTGTCAGCCTCTTAACAGGAGTCTTAACCACTTTATGCCAAGGAAAATGGGTCTAGCATCAGAGCTTACGCTTATATAATGTATGACACAAACTCTGTCCTAAGTGCAACAATTTATTGTAGTTCTTTTGTCTTCTTTTCTTCTACGCTACACGTTTCGGCCATAAATGTCCATCATTAGGTGCATTTCTCTAACGTAGCTGTTACACTGCACATAGTTTAAAATTTAAAAACACCAGCTTTCTTAAGTGTTCATTTCTCCATTGTTAATAGGTCCCAATATATCAGAATCCCCTTGCTGATATTTGTCAGATATGTATAAAATCTTTGTTAATTTACATACAGCAAATTGATTTTTGAATTCTGGTATTTTTAAAATCTCAATTTAAATTTAAACATTTTTAAAATTTTAAAATTTAAAATTAAAAATTCACAGGGATACCTGCTCTAGGTCTACAGTGCTGCAGCGGCTACTTCTTGCTTTCAGCACCGTTCAGGTATTATTCTGTGCAGGCTCTCTGTGTGTGTGCCGCTGCTTATCTTTAACACGTGTAGTGTAAAAGAAAAGAAGACAAAAGAACTACAATAAATTGTTGCACTTAGGACGGAGTTTGTGTCATACATTGTGTAGAGTGTAACAGGATGCTTAAATATAATATTACGCTTATATGCTGTGCATTTCCTTAATGTGAATACACTGTTTAACAGAACTCACTGTCACATTAGAGGCTAGAAATATTTTTCTGCTCTTAAACTTTCAGTCTCTTGAAAAGATTATCTGACACTAGTTTTAGTTCACTGATTTCAATAAATGCAATAGTTCCACAAATGTTAACAGTTCATCCATTGTGTATTGTATTGTACTGTATTTATTAGTCCACCATAGATCCATAAAAAATTACAATTTCAGCGGATGTAGTTACCGTTAGGGGATTATTTCAATAGGTTTTGTTTTAGGTTTCCCCACATAAAATTATCGGGTCTGGAGAAGGTGTAGGCCAAAATCTTTTACTTATGTCTTCAAACACTTAGTTAAAAACATTAATGGAATAGTTGACAGTGCCTGCTGTACTGCCATCTTGTGTATGTCCTTTCTTCTCCCATACTACTCTCAAAAAAGGCCAAAGAATGTCACTAACATACCACAACGAATTAATAGCCCGTTAAAAAGATAGAGTCCTTCTACTGAAGTAACAGTAATGGCATACCACACACCAATCTTCTGATCATGTAGGAATACTTCAAAAGCATATCTCACATAAATATTGCTTCAACACCAATTATTCTGAACGCTGATGTACCCACTCAGATGAAACCAAACTTCTTTAGTAAAAAGGTACATTTTGGGTCAAGAATCATTCCATGTACTGCCGGCAGACCAGTTACAAAAATGTTTTCTCTTGTAAACACCATCTTCATTTTAATGAACCTGTTTAATTTTATATGGCAGTAGACATAACCTTTTAGTCACTCTCTACACTGTTGCTGTAAAATCTGCGTTTGTTTACTCTGTTGACTTTAGTCTCGTGTTTGTTTATAACAGTCTTATATTCTTGTGACCAGTACTGAAGCTTATTCAAGGCTTCATGTGGTAAAACTATGTTCATTCATCTGCATGTAGAAAGATCTTAACATGTTCTGATGTTATTTCTGCTAGTAGGTCATGGGTGAATATACGGAAGGTTAATGGGCTTAAGGGAGACAACATGATTCATAGCATCCTGGTATCTCCTGTTAACAAGTAAATATCAAGATTACCATTATCTGTAATGTGCCCCCTCCTCCAAGATGTAGGTAGCAGAGACCTCTGAAATGTTAGTACCTATCTGCAAAGCTATAAATTGTCACATCCCAGAAGACCATTATCTTAATACAGCCATGAGAACCTAAGACCTCACAAAATAACTATTGCACTGTGTTTGATATTTGTGGTGTTCATAGACAAGTCATTTTGAGTTTGACTGATCATGTTGGTTTCACTGAATTGAAATGTATGAATGAATGTGCCTATGCAAAAGAAATTAATTGGGAAATGTACATTCTAAGGTCATCGACATACAGCGAATGATGGTAACATAAATACTGCAGACCAAATATAGCAATACCTCGCATAGTCTCCACCAATATCCTGGACTGTTTGAAACTGGACTAATCGAGGAACTAAATATATACAAAAAACGATAATTGGTTAAAAAAATTGATTTTTTTCAATAAATAAAATACAATTAATAAATTCAAATGTCTTTATTAGAAATAATTTTAAAATATTCATGTTTTTCGCAATTCATTTTTTATTCTCTAAAAATTGCAATACTGATGTCTGCACATTTTTCTTCTTTGGCCTTTTCTCTTCATACATTTCTTTGTAGCAATGAATTGCATTGTTTATCGTTTGGCGAATTGTAAGGCTACGTTCAATATTGGGATTAACTTCCATAATATGCTCTGACAAGGTTTCAACCATTCCAATAATTTTTGATAGTTGTTCAGCTGTTAATTCTTGTGCAGGCACTTCAACACAGTCGTCGTTGTCTAAGTTGTCCTCCTGTTCTTCATAAGCCCATTGTTCATCTATGTTAATAGGTGTTTCATTATCTAGTTCATTAGTGTTCAATTTGATGCACTCAATTATGTTGATGGAATCTAACTCATTGAAACCAAGTTGCTGTCCAATTTCATCTATGTTATTAGTGACTTCAGCAAAATGAGTTTCAAAACCAATGAAATCATTTGCACAATGTGGTATGATATGTTTCCATACTGCCCTCATATTGCTTGCTGTTAATTCATGCCATGCTTTGCCTATATTTTCGATAACGTTTCTGATGTTGTAGCTCTTCCAAAATTCCATTAAAATAGTGCTGTCCCCACCTCCTCCAGCGACAGCTGTCAGAGCTCAAGAAAGAATGACCTGAGCATAGGTACATACATATACAACAGGGAACCCCAGAAAAAACTGAAATATGTATCGTATCGCATAACTTTAAAACCACGTAGAAGTAAACCGCACAAAAAGAGACTTGACTGTATAAAGGGAAAAGAACCGATCATTTATGTATTAAAAATAATTTTGTGTACTAATTTTTTAGAATTTATTTTCATTTTGCTCAATTAAAATTTAGTTTGTTTTGAAATTTTCAAACCGGACTATGGTGAATCCGGACTGATCAAAGCTGGACTATGCGAGGTATTGCTGTAAATATGTGATTTATGCAAGTTTTGTTGATAGGTTACAAACATCAAGCACATCACAGGAAAGTGCTGAACACTCAGAAGACCCTCACCTAAGAATATTTTGCTATTTGAAGAAAATTTAGAATAGTATGGTCTTGTTGGGCTTCAGTTAGCAAGTGACAATATCTGTGGATTTGGAGACACTGAGAATGTCAATCATGAGGATGAATTTGTCCGAAAAGAATTCAGTGTATGCAGTGCAGAATGCAGAGAAGATCCTGCTGTTCACGACCATTGCCAAATTGAAAATACTGGTACAAATTAGGATTTGGAGAAAATGTCAACACTCGTCTGACTAAGATATGTAAGAGCCAACTTGGGTTTTAGCTTAATATCCAAATAACACTAATAATCCAAGAGACAAGAGAGGTTGGAGAAAACTGCTTAATGAGGAGCTTCATAACTTGTACTCTTCTCCAAGTATAATTAGACTGATCAAGTCAAGGAGGATGAGGTGGGCAGGTCATGTAGCACGAATGGGGGAGATGAGGAATGTGTATAGGATATTGGTAGGAAAGCAAGAAGAAAAGAGACCACTGGGAAGACCAAAGCGTAGGTGGGTGGACAATATTAAAATGGATCTTAGGGAGATAGGATGGGATGGTATGGATTGGATTGGTTTGGCTTAGGATAGGGACCAATGGAGGGCTCTTGTGAACATGATAATGAACCTTCAGGTTCCATAAAATGCTGGGAAATTCTTGAGTAGCTGCAGAATTGGGCACTCCTCAAGAAGGGCTCAGCTCCATGAGTAAGTAATTATGTAATCCAAGAGACAATATAAGTCAGCTGCATAGTGATTATTTGCCAGTGGTTTACCATGAAGGATAAATGGCCCCTGTGGTTAAGCATACTATGAAGGCACACTAGTGGGAGTAGAGCTAAAGCTGTATATGTTCTTAGATTTGATGCTTGGAGCCAATTCTGATATCCGCTGCAAATGAGGGTGGGAAGACTCCAGAGGTGTGAATACGTGTATAGTGGTGAAAGATAAAGATCCCAGCTGCTGTCAGGAATGGAACCCACTGTCCAGTTGTTTTACTGGTGGACTATCATGCTGCTATACAGCTTCTATTAGACTTGCTACATACACACATTCCTCTTTTTGTAAACAGTCATTGAGTGAATTTGTTTAGTAATGGATTATTTAACAACAGTGTCACTAGCTTAGACTATATAGCACTGAAGGGTAGGATGATCAGTGAATAATAAATTAGAAAGAATATGGAAGGAAGTGGTAATGATTAATTTGAAATACCATATTGGAAGAACTTGAAAACCACCAGATGGAATGGTTGGTGTCAAAGTCAATATTTGAACTGATCATTTCCTGAAAACATGTCAGAAGTATTACAATTTCAGCCAGCTTGCTGGGTCATTGAGTGAAGATGAATATTTATAACATTTATTTGCAACGCAACATGCAACAAATACTTACATTTGTATGTAAACAATTTTATTTCTCATATATACATGTATTATAAAAATATGCACAGATTTTAATGCTATGACATATAATTTATTATTATTATTATAAAGAAATTGTTTCAGGTATGCAAGTAATTTGCTTCAGAACATATAAATAAATAATTAGTTTAGAATGCACTTTTCATGAATGAGCAAACTCTGAAATCTGTACAAGAAAACTAAATTGCATAAAGCAGGTACAGATTACATGAGCGTTTTGGAAAATTCGACTTCATTTAAATTTGCTATAAATACAATCATGCTGTTACAAAATCACTGTGGAGTATTCAGATCCAATATAACAGTCCAATGTCACACTCAGGAAATTGGAATTATTCAGGGGGTCGAAGAGGGAAGCCATCATGCCAACACTTATTCTACTTCTACACTACTTCTACTTATTCCAGTCATGCCATATTCACCAGAACGCAGAGCAGATCACTAATATAAAGATGGCTGACAAATTCTTAATACGAAAAAAAAAGAAAGGGTAAGCTATCCCTGTAATAGGCCGTGGAGGCCCATAGGGTTGTGAGACATTGAGGCTTCCACATTTTCTAGACAATTGACTAGAGGCTGTCAGCCTTATGCACCGGCTGCCCTTTACCACTAGGAAGATCCCTGGTACTCATTTCTGTTAGAGGCTGAGTCAACCCCAGGGCCATAGTGCGGCTAGAAGGCGCAGGTAAATTGAACAATCCAATGACCTCACTGGGAATCAAAACCGTGATCTTCCTGTACAAATTTGAAATATCTGGGAACTACAGTGATAAATCAAAATTGCAGTCATGATGAAATTAAGGGCAGATTAAATTAGGGAATTCTTGCTATCATGCACACGAAATTTTTGTCAGAAAATCTGAGGGAAAGAGACCATGTTAAGATCCTTATGTGTAGATGGGATGATAATATTAAGATGGATCTTGAAATACAATAAATAGAATGTGGAGGTTTGGCTTAGGTTTATCTAACAGAGGAGAGGATCTTGTGGTGTGCTCCTGTGAATCAGTAATGAAATATTAAGATTCTATAAGAAGTTAAGAATTTCTTGACTAGTTGAATGTCCATCTGCTTCTTGAAAAGGATTATGCTGTATGGCACAGTTTTTTGACAGGCAGTTTGCTTCTCTTTGAACTTCCCTCAAACTCCTGTAGCACATCTGTGGATTCTTTGCGTCACACTGGTTGAAAATCGCTGCTCTATGGAGTCAGGGAAATATAATCCAATGGTAGCTGCAATGGTTCACTCCCTTCTAAGTTTAAATACTTCTGGCGTCACTCTCAGGAATGTTATAAGTAGGGCCCGGATTTTTATGACCTAAAAACTATAAATATATGCATGCACTTATGACCCAAAATTATGTCAAATATGACCTAAAAAGTGTAAAATATGACCTTAAATATTAAATGGGACATAAAATTTCACAATTTTAATTACAACTTTTACTATAGTTTAAGAATAAAGTTGATGAATATATGATAGTAGGTCCTACTTACCAAATTAGCCCTATTATGTCTCTGAAGGAAAGAAAACTGATGGAATTTCGACATTTCGTACTGGATTAAACCATTCATTGTTTTCTTTTTAATACTGATATTTGCGTTCATATTTTAGACAAACACTGGTGCACATGGTATGAACACTAACTTAACTCTGTTATCTAAAAACACCATTTAAAAGAACACAAGCTATTCACGTCTCAATTTTCACTGAGTTATTCACGTCTCAATTTTCACTGTTACAATTGCAATTTATAACTACATGCATTTTCAAATTTTCAAATTTGAAAGATCGCCGATTATCACTAAGGATAGTTTTGTATTTGGAAAAACTTCGTTCCACATCACATGATGTGACAGGAGCATATTTGAAGAATGTCAAGTCGTTTGGTGACAGTTCTGTATCATCTTCGAATGTTGCTAGTTTACCGGAAAGTATATCTGCAATCTTGCATAATGTTGAATAACCAGCATTCCGATGAAGAACACTTTCTATTTTGGTTTTAATCCTGTCACTTATTTCACCACGAGTTCGGTTTAGTTCATTCTCAATGCTCTTTACAGTGTCCAACGCGTCACAGAGTTCAGTCCCTACAAATTCCAGGCGAGTTATTGCACCTGAAATTGAACAGAAGTTTGACTTTATGTATGCCAGATTTTGTGCTAGAGTGGTAGAGAATAAGTCCTTGACAGCTTTAATTGATGTTGACTCACTGCTGTCAAAGCCATTAAACATTTTCTCAATGGCTGTGTAATTTTCACAATAATATGCCACAGCATCCAACCATGTACCCCACCGTGTGACGACAGGCTGTGGAGGAAGTGGCAGTAGAGGAGCTTCTTGTTTAAATTTCTGCACTCGAAGAGGGGCCTTGATGAATATTTTCTTTCCGTTTGAAACTAGCCTATCTACATCAGGAAAATGTCCTCGAACTTCTTCAGCCACTCTATGCAATGCATGAGCGAGGCAAGTAATATGGACCATTTTCGGGTAGAGGATTCGAAGTCCTTTGGCAGCCTTCTTCATGTATGGAGCGGCATCTGTTACTAGGAGAAGGACATTATTTCGCTGTATTCCATTTGGCCACAACAACTTCATGGAATTATCAAATAGGACAGCTATAGTCGAATGATTTGCTCTTTCGAGAACTTCACAGTCAAGAAGAAATCTCTCTCCAGGTTGATCTTGTTTCAGGGTCCCAACTATAACATTCGCAATATACCGCCCATCTACGTCAGAAGTCTCGTCCAAGGAAACCCATATCTTGTTGTCAGCAACAGATGTTCGAATCTTATTTAACATATCTTCATAACATGTAGAGAGATAATTCTTTCTTAACGTCGATTCACTTGGGATAGGATGACTAGTGTATGTCTCCAAAAATTGTCTGAAGTGCTGATTATGCAATTTCTCTAATGGAATATTCGAAGATACCATCCACTGACACAAATCCTTCGAAAATTCCGACCCATTGTTCGTTGAAGAAGGAGAAGAAGAAGAAGAAGAAGAAGAATTAGTGGAACTGTTTTTAAACAACAAACTTTGTCTGCTATCCTTTGTAGATAATCTGCTTAAACATTTACCATGTTTAAAAGTTTTACAATGCTGCTGCACAGTAAATCGCTTTTCTGCCGTAACTTTCACGCCACACAACTTACAATAAAATATCTTGCCATCGGTACTAAACACTTTTTCACCAAACTCCTGTACAAAACTACGCAACTTTGCGCTCCTTGAACTACATGTACTCACTTTAGGCATTGTAAAGTCAAACTGAAGTCTTATAACGCCCTCCACATATATAAATAGAATACTTCTAAGCCCTCCAAGAAAGAATGGGATGTATATACCTTATAGTAAGACGGAGTACAATAGGAGAATACCCGTTACACTTGCCTCCCTCCTGCCTCGACTGGGAAAGGCCGGCTTGCCAGGTCATAAATGCTGCATTTCACAAATTTTCGCCTTTGTAACTGCAAGTACAGTCCAGTCAAAAATATGGTTTTTAATACGAACTTCATGTACTTGAACTCTATTCCACATTGAAGCAACAGTCCAGCCTGAAATTTATTTTGTAATACTAAACATTATGGAGCCGAAATTTTACATTATATCAAAGAATTGTTTCTAAAATGACAAAAATATGACCTTATTTCAAAATTATGCCAAAATATGCTGTAAAACCAATAAAACTCTAAAATATGCATTTATATGCGCAATAAAAATGACATAATTTCAGTAAGAATGACTGGAAACATGCATAAATACATTTAAAAATAGGAATAAACCCTAGGAAAAAAATATGACATGTCATAGAAATCTGGGCCCTAGTTATAAGCATTTTATTTGAGTCTGTTTAGGCGCACCTGACCTGCATATGGTATAAACTGTGAAATGAGAGGATGATTATAAATAATGAAGTGGGAAGAACATGGAAGTAGTTTTGACCTATTTTAAGGCACCTGGAGGGTCTAAGTGAAACTATTCAGTATTTTGGCCCTTCAATACATTTGTGCAGGAAATAAAGGAAATTATTCCTACACAGTTTCTACCTTACACAGCCCAATGTTAAACAATTAGGTTTGCACACCTCCCCTCCTCAGTGGTTTAGATATTACAGATATGCTACTAATATGACAAACAAAACAAGTCATTAGATCTTAAATTTTGGGATGTGACACAATGTAATTTTGGAGATAAGTACCAACATTTAAGAGAAATGTTATTACATGTACTATATCAAACATCTCATCTCATCCTGGAAGATGCAGTCTTCAGAATGATAGCCATGAGGACCTTCAGTCTCACAATCAGAGTTGTAGCTGTTCAGCAGGAGTTCCTAGATGAAGAAGCGTTCTCCACTAGTTCACTCTTTGTTTCTCCTCATTAATAAGAACTTTAACAAAAATACAAAGAAAACTGAATTGTGCAGAGTATTAATAATCCATTTATGATGACAAGATTATGGGATGAACTAGTTTCTGTTTGTCTCCTCCATCTGAGGTTGGTCAGCACACATTATCATTAGATGGTGCATGTAGCTACATTTTGTAATTTCATGAAGTGAAATTTCATGTGAAATAATGCAATCCATTAGTGTACTGTGAAAAATGGCTTGGCTGGCAGGTAAGCCAACAGTAGAGTTACTGGTAGAATTAATTGTAGCCTGTAGCCAACAAGAAGTTCTTCTGTTCTCCACCATTAACAGGTATCTTTTACCTCACAAAGATGAAATCAGCAGCATGTCTCAATAAGGAGAGACATAACACGTCTCAACAATAACCTTCTTTGTTTCTCCTTGACACATATGATGACTGATCTGAAAAATAAAAGTTATAGAACATGTCAGAGAAATATCATTGAGGAAAACACAATTCTGATACATGAAGCAGAAACAAGCAGACTTATTCTACAGAATTTCCTGGAATGCCAATTATTATGTGTACTTTTTAAAACCCACTTGCCTGTTACATTGGGAGTCAGGCAGGTGTGGATTTTATGTTGCACATATCTAGACTATATAGCATCAAATGGTAGGGCGACTGTTGAGTTAGAAAGAATGTGAAAGGAAAGAGTAAACCATGAAAAACCTCAGTCAGGGCAGCCATTACATCCATATTCTTTATTATAAAATTCAGTTTGTTTCTTGCTGCAGTCTCATATTCTAAGAAGATGATGATCTTGTGAGCAATTACTGAAGTAAGGTAGAAGAAAAAGGTAAAGCTATCTCTGTAACAGGCCATGAAGACTCATAGGATTGTGAGACACTGAGATTCCCACATTTTCTAGAGTCTGCTCACAGATGGCGGTAAGGTTGTCAGCCTTTTGAACTGACCACCATTTACACCCCAGGAAGATTTGTGGTACTCATTTCTGTTAGAGGGTTGGTTCACCCCAGGACCATGGTGCGGCTGGAAGGATTAGGTAAATTGAAAAAAATCCAGTGACCTCATCAGGTATCCAGCCTGCAACCTTCCAGCTTGTAGCATACAGCTTCAACCAACTATGCTACTGTGTGCCCCTGAGCAATAAATATAAGCGAAATTATTCACCATGAATTACTAATCATGAATTTCTGCTTGCTAACTTGCAAAATAAACTCACTTCAGAGGATTGTGTAACCACATTTTACAAGCTGTGTTCATTACTGTACCTTAATGGCATTTGTATACTGTCAAGAATTATGGTAAAAAGACACTGGATTACTTCACCTTCTGCAGGCAACAAGTCTTCTCAGTATCACCACACTGCCATAGTAGTGGAAGAGATGGAACCAGAAGCATATTTCCTCTCTAAAATACAGAACAAAAATATGTCTTTTTCATTAAGATGGTCCTAGTCCGTGGTGAGTAAACTTCTTAGTGGGGTAGAAGTCAACAGTACAAATTCATTTCTTCATCCACATGAAGAGTGTAAGGTACATACAGGTATAACTTATTCAAATGAAGAAGTTCAAAATAAAACCTCATATTCATAACAAACAAAAACAATAAACTCCGTGATTTTAGCCCGCAAGCGAACTATACCGACTGAGCGACCGCCGCTTGTCGGCGAAGTTAATGCCAACTTTTGCGGATGGAGGGTGTTGCGTGGTCAGCGCAACGAATCCCCATGGCTGTTAATTTCGGTTTTCTAGACCAAAGCCACTACTTTTCCATTCAAGTAGCTTCTCAATTATACTTATGAGGCTCAGTGGACCCCGTTCCAGACCCACTACTTCTCAGAAAATCTGGCAGTGCCAGGAATCGAACCCGGGACCTCTGGGTTTGTAGCCAGGAACCACTAGACCACAGAGGTTGTCTATTACAGTTGGGAAACATCAAGGAAAGAGATCATACAGGAGTGTAGATGGAAGGAAAACATGAAGATGGAGATTGGACTGGTTGAGTACAGCATCCAGTGATTGGATTTGAGAAGATGATAATGAACAATCAGGTTTCTAAGAAAGACCATGCAACATGAGGTTACTTATAAAGTTATCTTGTTATTTGTAGACAATAATTGACATAAATTCATAAAAAAAACATACTGCCCACAAAAATAATCTGTGTGTAATGCAACAGACACTTGTTATCAATAATATTAGACTGGGTGCATTAAGTATCTAACAATTTTTCCACTGTTTACCCCATCTGCCACCCTTTTTAAGGTTTCCAATGAATCTGTCAGTTATTGAAATATTAGCATGTAAAATTGTGTTTCAAAAAATTTCAGACATGTTCTTTCTATGAATGGGATTGGTAACAATATATTTAGCACATACAAAAATCAGTGCACTATTTCATATGACATCACTGTTACTTATTTTTGGCTACATGTGTCTATTTTACACAGACCCAAAGTATCACTGTTAGTAACAACCAGACATTTACCCAAATGATAATAAGTTGTAAACATGACTTAACTATAATTTGTAATTAATGATACCAATTTAAATGAGATAAATTGACGATGTTATACTGTCAGAATGCATAGTGGTAATCCTCTGTAAACAAATGTGTTACCTGTAATAAGTGTTATTACACTCTTAACAAATATACAACAGAATGTCAATGAAAGGAGGTTTAGGGTGGATGATGCAGACTAGTATCTTACACCATATAATGTCAGTCTATTCATAATGAGTACATTAAATAGTTTTGTATCAAACTAATCTATATGAAATTTGTGTGCCATGTTATGGTCCTGAGATTAGTACCTTCAGTTGCCTCTGGTTACTCCAAGAAACCACTGCCAGATTTCTAATACAGATATTGTATTTAAGCATCCTGTTGCTTTACTACTTTTGCATACAAGAATACAGTTCCATCAATAATGCAACTATTTTTATTCTTATTGTAAAAGGGAAAGAATAAAAATAGTTTCATTGTTGACAGAACTGTATTACTGTATGTAAAGGCATGTCCACATTACTCATGCTCGTGCGACTTGCTATGCTTGCAAATAATGTGGATGATATGACAAGTCATGAGACAAGCAAATTTTAAATTTTTAATTTAAAAACTATAGCCAATAAATTAAAATATGACTACAGCCTGTACACACTACGAGTAAATATACGGATCCTCATGCGCTGAAGCCTGGCGAGCAATTGAAGTAGTGTGGATGAGATTTATGAGCACAAGTAAAAGCCAGATGAGTCTCCCGACAAGCACAAGCCTGGCGAGCATGAGCACGAGTAATGTGGACACACCTTTAAAGTTCTAATATAGAGTCTGTTGGTAAATATGGGCCTATATTTTTTCCAATCATGAGGGTATATAGATGTATATAAGGGTTAAAGATGCAGTTAAAGTTCCATTATAGTCACTTCAATAAAACATCTTATAAATAGATATGAAACAAGAAATCTGAGAAAAGCTAGTCACTATACATTCTATCAAATGCTTCAATCTATGGTTCAGGTCAGTAAAAACTATAAATTCATATAACAATTATATGTTTTAGTGACTCCACTGTTACTTATAGCTGCAATAATTTCCACTGATACCAATTATATTAAACTTCTCAAGTAGAGCTTCCTACTTTTAATTCCTTGCCACCAATAGTAGTAGATGGCAGTTCTACTTAATGTATAGCTCTGAAATTGTATAATAATAAATAAATGTTAAAAAATATGCAAGTTTGTTTAGTCTTTCATTTTGTAGAACATGGTAGCCATCTGAAATATATATTTAACTTCATGTTTTGAGGTAATAACTGTATATAAAACATGAAATTTAGTATAAATATGGATCATAATTTCATATACACAAAAACAGGTGTGTAATTATTGATTTATAATTCTTGCTAGCAACCCTGCACAGAACAAAATATTTAAAGGAAAGTAAACACTATACTTTCTTTCCAGAACGTCTTGTTTGACTGAAATTCTTATCGTGTGGTCTATTAAATATCTGATATGGCAGGGACTGCTCATTAACTATGAAAGATATTATTTTCTTACCATGTTTTGCAATTTCTTTCCTGTCAACCAATATGACACTGCTCTGAGGTGCTGTGAATTCATTTGTACCAGCTTCACAGTGTTCACCAATTTCATTATCTCCTTCAACAACATTATCTTCTTGACTGCTGGATGACTGACTAAACATGTCCAGTGAGTAGAGTGAACAGGGGACTATCTGCGTTGGATCCTCCAGTGACCCATTATCGTCTTCCATTGGAGGGGGTTCCATGTTAATAATAGGAGGAGGAGGGATGAATGCTGCTTAAATGATAAAATGATAATTACTATAATGTGGTAGTAAATGGAGGAGAGTTGGAAATGTTTTGGTGAAATTTCTGCTACAATGAAAATTTTGTAATTTTTGTGAACTGTAAAGTACATATAAAATAAGCGGAAATATACACTGTAATGAAGTACATATATTGTTCAAATGTCCTTTGTAACTGCCTTTGATGTTCATTTATTGCAAATAAAAATCCGCTGCTATGAAGTTATTCACAGTATACACATCGCACTATACATAATCAGAAATTAATTTTCCTTGAATTTCATTAAATATTTGTCATACGAGTACAAAGCACAATTAAAATAAACAACATTCTTCTTTTACATTATACATCTTTTATTCAGCAAGCCATCTTTGAGAAAATGTACAAAGAATGTTTTCAACTTTGTGTAGAATACTAGACCAACATGAACCAAATTCAAGCTTGCCCAGCAAATTTTGGTGTAGACCTCCAAATAATAAATGTGTCATTAACTAAAATAAATGAGTAGTTTCACAGATAAAGCTTTAACTGGATGGACAGATAGATGGACAGACATGAATTTCATATTATATGTACATTCTATGCATTTTATACAAAGAATACAATAACACAGAAAATTGTGAAGACAGATGTGTACATTATATTGCAGAGAGAGAAAGAGAGGGGAGGAGAAAGGCTAGGATTTCACCATTTTGACACCGTTATGCCACACTGGTTCTGTGAAATGCTAATAGTTAATGTGACAAATATTTTTTATCTCTTTACATTCCTAAACTATTCTGATTAAATCTGAAATATTTAATCTACTTTACAAGCTATCAAATAAATTATGTTTGATTAATCCCTTTTAAATATAAATCTCAATATTCTGTTATATTACACTTTAATTAAGTTTATATATTCTTGTATTTTTATACCTCCATACTGAAAAAAAAAACTATTCTAGACTGTATGCATTTCCGTTAAAGAAAAAGCACACTGAACATTGCTTTATTTCCTATCTAAATGATAATCACTGATATAGAATTAATTAGTAATCATCTTACCTGGCAATGTTTTGAGTTTTTGTGATCTAAAATGAGATATTTCATAGAAATGCTGCAGAGTTGCATGAGGTGAGGATTGTCCTGAGCTTAGACGGTTGTAGAGGCATACTTTTGGCACATACAAACATAGCAAGAGGACTTTTGCAGCCAGCAGATGTGCAACAGCTGATGCCAAATCAGAGTGACTAGGTGAGATCATTGTCACTGTTACGATTCCCCAAAAAGTAAACACTGCGGCTACTACAATTGATGCCAAGAGAATCCAGCGTGCTTCATAACACAAATGGTCCTCATCAGCCACATCAAGTTTAGAGCTAGATAAAGAGAATTACAGCAGATATGTAATATAATCCGAAATTTGGTTAACTCTCTGCAGACCCCTTTAAATGTCACCCTACCCAACTTTTCAACTATATTTAAGTGGCACTAAGTCACTGCTGAAGTATTTTACTCAAAATCTTAATTGTATATCTTAAGTGATGTATATCAATAAATAAAATGCATTATTTGTTCAGAGAAATCCAACAGAAGAATACACAGTTGTAATCTGTTGATGTTAACAACCTTTTTATTATATCCGTCACAACACAACTAATATCAAGATCAGACCATTTTTGGCCCTGCTACATGTTTTGGCTATTGATAGCCATCATCAGGCAAACACATGATTTACACACATATACACACTACTGAACCACAGCACCAACAAGATTGGATACAATATTATTAAAATATATAAAACACTTGATGCAAAAAATACAAAAATCAAGTTATATAAAACAGAAGTATGATATAAAATGAGAATAAAATTCTTTTGGTGTTTTTACATCAATGTGTCAGTCGTTGGTTTGTGATTTATTTTGTTCCCATGGACAAGTTGGAATATTCATACTTATGCGTATATAAAATTGTGTATGAGGCTCGTAATGTAGATGTAATAAAGTAAATTATAATCTGAAAATGATATGAAAGTAATATTATTAAATTTTATAATCAACAACTGATATTGGTATTGAAGATATAGAGCATATAACATATCTTTCTTACACTGTGAGATGAGGCACTGACTAATGTAACTAGTAATACACTCTATATGCTCTATATCTTCAATATCAATATCAGTTGTTGACTATAAAATTTAATAATATTACTTTCATATCATTTTCAGATTATAATTTACTTTGCTACATCTACATTACGAGCCTCATACACAATTTTATATACGCATAAGCATGAATATTCCAACTTGTCCATGAGAATGAAACAAAAAACAAATCACAAACCAACGACTGACACGTTGATGTAAAAACACCAAAAGAATTTTATTCTCATTTTATATCATACTTCTGTTTTATATAACTTGATTTTTGTATTTTTTACATCAAATGGTTTATATATTTTAATAATATTGTATCCAATCTTGTTGGTGCTATGGTTCAGTAGTGTGTATATGTGTGTAAATCATGTGTTTGTCTGATGATGGCTATCAATAGCTGAAACATGTAGCAGGGCTGAAAATGGTCTGATCTTGATATTAGTTGTGTTGTGATAGATATAATAAAAAGGTTGTATATTGTAACACAACAGGATGCATGAAATGGAAATGTTGATGTTAAGATGATACACTAGCACAAATTAAGCACAAACTTAAAAACACCTTTGAGATGTGGTACAGTTCTTTAGATGGAATGGCCACATCTCAGAAATTACTTAGCAATTATTTGACAATGGGTTGTAAGATACTATAATGAGGCCATGGAAAGAAGTCCCTCTTCTACATCTCATTCAATTTGCTATGCTTCCCTCCTGTATACTTTTCTATAGTCAACCTCCAGTTGTCAGCCATTTTGTTCACATAAAGGTTAATAGTGATAACCATGTCATAACTTTCATTACTGACAAGGGCTTCAGGCTGGCTGGCAAGTGTAAGAGGGGGCTGGAAGGAAAGATAAAATTAGCAGAAAAGAGGAAGAATTTTGTGTCATCCCCACCATCCATCTTCATTTAAACCTTCTATTCTGCGCCTGGAGGTAGAAATATAAGAACAGTATAAGACAGCAGAGATTGTTTTTTAGTTGTAAGATTGTGGTGGGACTAAATTCCATGGTCCTGTGGCTTACAATGGGGCTATCATAACATATCCTGCTGGTAGGTAAATATAGAGCATTGGTAGATAATAATTGGTAGGGTAAGACTGAAGTACTCTGAGAAAAGTACACCCTTGTGTCAACCAACAATCTAAGATATGTCATGGCCTATAGACACTGCTCCTGTACCTGGCACACAAGTTAGTTTAAAACTACTAGATCTTCCATTTTAACATTAATTTTAAACCTTCTGTTTGGAGTTTGAAGCTGGCAAAAAAATTATATAAGGCAAGACAGTTACTGTAGTTAATAAAAAGGGTCAGTTTCAGCTGTGTGCTTCATGATAAGATTCAGTAAAATGAAATGACCCCTGCAGCACTTATCATACTAACACAGTCAATGAACGTGTAACAAAGCAAATATGGATACATACTGTCATTTGAAATTGCATGAAAGCTTGGTATATTTTCAAGGATCCTTTATACAATCTACATTTCATTTACATAATCAAGACACTCACCCAGAACAACACAGGAGTGCCACAGTTGCTGTTGCAGTAACAAGCAATATTACATAGACCATAGACAGAAGCAGATGTGACTCAAAATGTCCACTTGGATAGCAACGCCAAAGTGATGTATCCTTAGAAGCAAGCATGTAGATTTGTGGGGGAAGCAAGATCAGCCAGCTCCCTGTTAGCAGCACCTGTATCATCATCAATGCTAGGGCCACTGTAAGCAGTCCAGTTGGGACAGTCAACATATTTATCAATGGCTCTGCACTGTTGTTGAGCTGCCATGTTGTAAAAACCTGCATGGGCACACATCAACTGGTCACTCTCCTACCATCCCTTCAACTAACTAACTAAATCTAATAGCAGAACCTGAAGTTTAAATTCTACTACTGCAAAACTTAATATGATCCTGAGTCAGTTCAATTAATCTTTCATCCTCACATAATTACTTCCCCAAAATTCATTTTAGCATGATTCTCATATTTCTTTGGCCTTCTATGTGGGTACTCTCCAAGAAGTTTTCCCACTAGTGTTTGGAGAAAAATTTATCATAAAACCACTCTGTTGACCACAAATCCCACATGGTATGCCCCAGGACTGAACCCAGGCCTCTGCAGTGAAATTCTGGCATTTAACCATGTGAATTATAGCATGGCACTAATTCTGGATAAACTATGCCATTATAAGATATTCTTCTATAAAATAAGGTATGAATGTATGAGGGGTGGGCCTTCTTGGCCCTTGCACTGTGACCTACAGTGGTCTATTGTGCTTATAAAATAAGGTAAGTTAATTTCAGTGTAAAAGCGGGCCATTGATTATTGGCTATACTGGCAGGTCTGCAAGAAGAGTGCTGTGTCAGTTGTACAAGGTGTGATAATTTAATTCCCAGAATGGCCGTAAAGTGTTGCTGGGGTGTTGAGTCAGGCAAACTCATGTACCCAGTCAGGTTTGGACATGATCCAACTTGCATTTACATGAACCACAGATCAAATGAGTCGTTTTTTCCCAAGCAGCAGAGGAAGTAGCACGTGTCCATGGTATACTGTTGGTGGAAGAATAAGTGACAAGAATCTGGAGCAGTGGGTAAACATCAAGTTTTGTGTGAAGATTGGTAAAAGTGCTAGTGAAACGTTAGCCCTATTAACAGTGGCCAATGGTGAGTATGCTATGAAGATATTGACTGTTTCTGAATGGCATAGGCAGTTCAAGGAAAGTCAAGAAAATGTGCAAGATGATCCAAGAAGTGGGCAGCCAAAAACGCAAAGGACAGATGTAAATGTGGACAGAGTATGAACCTTGGTGTGCTCAGACTGAAGATTAGGAGTGAGACTAACAGCAGAACTGAATATGAATAGGGACACAGTGCAACAGATTATTATGAAAGGTTTGGGAATGAGAACAATTTCCACAAAGAAGGTGCCATGTATCTTGACAGATGGGCAGAAACAACATCTGCTTCACATTTCAGCTGATCTTTTACAAAATGCAGAGATGTTTGATAGGGTTATTACCGATGATGAGATGTGGTGTTTTCAATATGACCTGGAAGAAAACACCAGAACGTGCAGTGGAAAACATAGAATTCACCTCGGTCGAAAATAGGATGCATGTCTCGCTCGCAGTTCAATGTTTCTTCGATCACAAGGGGATAGTTCATTGTGATTTCATTGCAAAAGGACAAATAGTAAATCAACACTCTTATTTTGAAGTACTGACAAGCTTACAGGAATCTATTTGGACCAAACTCTGGCCTGACAAGTGGATTTTCTACCATGACAATGCCTCTGCACATGATGTGTTATGAACTTGTGAGTTCCTGGCTAAAAAATCCATTACAAAAATAGACCATCCACCTCATTCACCCAACTTAGCCCCTGCAATTTTTAGCTCCTAACATACAACACATGAGAAACTTACTGCAAGGTATTCCAGAAAATGATTTTCAAAACTATTTCTGGCAGTGGTGCCATCATCTCCTGAAGTGCATGGCTTCACAAGGAGAACATTTTGAAGGCAGCAGCAGCTGCTAGTGCACAGGTCAGCAAATTTTGCTTTTGCAGGGCCATTCCAGGAATTAAATAGTCACACCTTGTAGAGACCAGTCTAGGGATAACCCATTCTCCCTGTACATAATCAAGCAACTCTGTAAGTTTAATCTCTTAACCTGTGGACATGATAGTAGCATTTTGTGCACTGAAATGTATTGGAATTATTATATGTACACTTATTAGATAATAGCCAGATCTTTCCAAATTTATTTTTTGCAGTCATCCTTGCATTTGGGGATAAGAGAACTTCTGCAGTTTCAGAAGTTGTATTAAATAAACCAAGAAACTACATACAATGTAGAGGATGAAGAGTTCTACCTTCTGGGATATTTAAAGTCAACTGACATTTTGAAGGGGCATGTCAAGTCCATCTTTAGGGTAAAAGAATAAGTGAAATAAAAAGCCAGCATGCTTTACTTGTCACTTGTTTTCAAGCTGGTTTCTTGCTTGGCTTATACTCTGACCCTGAGGATGAAGGCAACCATGTTCCTTTGAAATGCCAGTTTATGTTCAAGAGGCTACATGGCCCTATATCCCATAAGATAGAACTCTTCATAACCACTGCTATGAGAACCTCATACCCTGCGAAGTGGAGGATGTTTTGTGGAAGCAGATGACCGAAGTCCACAGGGATGTGAAGTTGACAATTCCTCTCAGTTTATTGTAAAACTTAAAATGCACTGACTTTTTAACTCGTGATACCCTTCATCCCATCACAGTAGAATACAACAGTATCAGCAGTACATTTGGTTTAAAAGAATATCGCAATGAAATGATTGAATTCTTAGGTATAAATAAGGTCATCTTTTAAAGGTACTATGGCAGTGAACAAACTCTTTTGATTGGCCAGCAAAATAAACCTTTATCTTTATGTTATATGTGATAACCTTTAAATGTCAAACTTAATTGGTCATTAAGGATATATCAGAACTCAAGTAACACTAATAGCATGAGTAAATAATTAAATAAGATTGTTTGATAACAGCATTTTACCTTCAGCAACATTCCAGCAAAGATCACAGTGTAAGCAAATCCTGGCAGAAATCTGCGTGCACCACATGTAGCTTCTGTTGGTGTCAATACAAAACTCAAATTTGCAGTGAATAAGAGAAGCAGACCCAATAGAATAAGGTAACCAAGCACTGACGTTCCCCCACACATGTTGTTTTTGGGCAATGCTGCCGCAGCTAGGAAATATAATGCAGTAAGTATAGTTAGGAATGCTCCAAATAGAGATAATCCTCCTAGGGCTGCTGCCCAGGGATAGTGGTGGGTCTCATATAATACTGAATGGTGGTTCCTAGAGAAATATCCATCATTCTGATCACAAACTGTACAGTTAATCCCAGTGCAATATGACTGATAATTCTGGAAGTACTCAGTATTTGAGATAATTAATCCAATTCCTTGCTCCCAAGTTGCAATGTGCTGTGTTCCTGACCACAAGCTAAACATGTTAGAACGATGTTTCTTCATTGCTGGGGGGAGACGAAGTACTTCCGCTTGCACGAAGTCCCTAATTGCGAGAATAATATTTGTTCTGTTTAATGCGAAGCACTCAGGGAAATCATTTGTTTCGAAATGACATCCACAGTGATGACTGAAGAACTGGTGAAGTCTGCTTGAAGTGGTCCATATGGAATTAATAGTTTCCTGAATACTTGATGTAAAATCAATTGTTGAAAATAACTGCTGAATTCTATGGCTTATATTGTCTTGCCTGTAGAGTGTTTGGAATTCACGTAACCATGTGGCTGGAAAAGGGACTGATTTTGTATCTTTGTATGAAAGAATGTTAGAAATCAACCATTCTTGAAATTCTGTTGTGGCCCCAGGGATGGTCTCTTCAAATTCCAGAACCTGATGTAAGGTGAATATGGTATGACCTGTAATGTTTACAAAAGATATATTGAATAATATGTGCATACCAGAATTAATTACCAAATTCCAAATATATGTGGCATTATGCAATGGACATGGAAATTCTTAGTGTAATATATATATTTGTTCCAGCTAGTGCTTGAGGAGGAATGAAAATAGAACCGGGATGGTTTTCCCAAAAAAGGTATTGTACATTGCATTTACTGCCAAAGAAGTTAACGGGATGCTTTTAAGCCATTTAGACAAGAACCGGGATGCCATCCTGCCGCATTCTGCCCCACCTCAAGCCCTGGTTCCAGCTCATAAATGTGATTACTTCTTAAGCAAGCAGTGTCTTCAAATTATGTCTCTTCCATCTAACAAGAGAAGAAAGGTGAACGCCAGTTTGAAGTTCACACACTCCCCAGATTTATTTCTTGTGATTTGTTTTAACTGACTGTCCTTGGTATAAATACAAATCTAAATGGTGAACAGCTAATCATACTACAGGTAAAAAACTGCAGTTGGTCATAAGATTATTCAGTTTTCTTTACACATCATTAAATGTACATGATACATGGAACATTGTACAAAAAGAAACTTCACACAAGAGTTGTAGACCTGAAGGGGATGTATAAAAGGTATATCAGAAAGTTCCTGGACTGTTATTGTTGTAACTGCCTTGGTGAAAGGAGATAAGAGGGGAGACCAAGGTCACATTTCCACAAGCCTATTGTATCAGTCTACCATGTGACACCGTGCTGTGAACATACATTATTTTCACATGAGTGCATTCTTGGCTTCATGTTTCATTTTGGCTGTGATGGATGGCAAAATTGAGCAATGCGTCTGCATCAAGCTTTGCGTGAAGCTCAGTAAATATGCTACCAAAACCATTTAAAAGCTTCATGAGACTTTTGGAGAACATTCTTTAAGCTGGACAGCGGTTTGAATGGCATTCACATTTCAAGGCCGGTCCACTGTCAGTTGATGATGACGAATGTTCAGGGCGATCAACCACCAGCAAAACAACATAAGATGTTGAAAAAAATCGAAAATTCATCCACGAAGACCATCATCGAACAATCCATGAGCTTGCAGATACCGCTGGGATCAGTTAGGGAGTTTGCCAGATCTTGACAGAAAATTTGAATTTGCGCTGCAATGCCGCGAAGTCTATTCCCCAACTCCTGACAAACGATGAAAAGCAGCGGCGTGTAAACGCGTGTCTTGAGCTACAAGAGAAGGCTAATGAGGACCCAACTTTTATCTCTAGAATCATGCTTGTAATAGGTGATGAAAGTTGGATTTACAATTATGATCCAGAAACAAAGCAGGAATCGTCAAAGTGGAAGGGCCCCCAATAACCAAGAGCAAAAAAGGAGCAGCTGGTCCAGACTTCAACAAAGAGCATGATCATTGTTTGTTTGTTTGTTTGTTTGTTTGTGTGTGTGTTTTTTTTTTTGCTGTGAAGGTGATTGTTCACATGAATTTGTTCCTCCTAACACTATGGTCAACTCTGACGTTTACTGTGATGTTTGAGACGCTTGAGAGAAAATGTGTGATGAAGGAGACTGGAACTTTGGTGCGACCACAACTGGTTCCTTCATCATGACAATGCACCTGCCCGCAAGTCCCTGAAAACGACAGAGTTTGTGACTAATAACAACATGGTTATTTTTCCCCATCCTCCCTACTCACTTGACTTAGCCCCTGTGATTTCGCTTTGTTTCCCAAATTGAAAATGAACCCGATGGGATGCCATTTTGAAACAGTGTCTGACATCCAAAGGGAATTGCAAGTGGTACTCAATAGCATTAATGAAAATGACTTCCATGGTGCTTTTGAAACCCGGAAAAGAACGACGGGATCGCTGTATACATTCCCAAGGAGATAACTTTGAAAGAGATGGCACCGAAAATTGAGTAAGTTAAGCCAGCATTTCTTTATAGTCCAGGAACTTTCTGATAGCAGCTTGTACTTTATAATACTATATACAAATATTATTTTCAAGGAGTAAACGTTTGATTATAAGCTTCATGTAAGGTAGGGGTCACAGTAAAACCCCCATTTAATGTTCTTCCATTTCAGAATTTAACAATTCAGTTTCAATGATCCCAAGCCAATAATCTCAGTGTTGTAAGATCTGAAGCCTTCATGGTAGCTAGTGTTCAAATTCATTATTCCCAAGAGAAACCTTAAATGGAGGTATCGCTGTATGTTTGACTGATAGTGATCAAAATAAATTCTTGTGATTACCTGCATAAGGATTTATGTTCCAGTGTTCAAGAACTGTTAGAAAAACCAGTCCACTGGTATATCGACAAACTTCCAAAAATGCCCTTATTTCTTCAGGGTCTTCAAGAAGAAGGACTGCCATGGTACCAGGTCTTAAAGTCTTAATAATATCATCTGTAACCATTAGCTTAGTGGAACTGATGGCTCCTATTAGCGCTTCAGTATTCTTGCTATGTAATGCATAGATACCAGCAAGGCAAAGTGAATCAGTGTGTTGCTGTGAGTAATTCTGCAACTGCTGGTTTAGCAGTTCAGCCCAAGCTTCTCTCCCATGTATCACTACTATGGAATGTGAACGGGTGGCCCGCACAACGGACATCATTGCTTGGATCAGATTTTCTCTCAACAGCGATGATTCCTGAAACAGTAATGTTAATGCATTTTAGGAGTTGTTATAGAGTAAAACAGTGAAGCCATATACATCAAGGCAAAGGGGGTGGGGTTTGAGATTCATTCCCACATATGCTTAACCTCAACACTAGATGGAGGTGAGTGATCAGCTTCATGCTCAGCTGCTTTACCTCCCAGAACCGGCCTGGTAAATTCTGTCTTTCTGCAGACAAAACCCCAGTCATCCATTTCATCACCAAATATTTTACACAAGTTGGCAACATTGCCATAAGTCTGCATTAATGATATTTAATACAGAACAGAGTCATAATGGATTGTCCTTGGTAAAGATTTCCAACACTTGAGATAGAAAATAACAAGATGTGCAATAAATTTTCCCTCTTCACAATTTTCTGGATGCCAAATAACAAAGATCTACTACAGCCAGGACTTTTTGGACACTTGAATTTCGAGCTTTACCCATTCTTAAGATAAATGCTGTATAGTAATATTTTTATAAATAATACCGAATAAGTTCTTCTGAGGCCAAGTTACTTATTGACAGCAGGTTCATAATAAAGCATTAACTTCCTGGGCCTGTAACATTTATGCTGTTCACCGTTCACTTCATGGTTCTTGTCAGATGTTCTCAGATTTCTTAAAAGGTGGCAGGGACTAGGGCTTGGCTGCAACAGATGAACGGTGTTTTCTACATGGCCCATTCTGAGATAAGGCAGGAAAAGTGAGGAGTGATTTAATGAAGAGCCAATCAAGTTCAGTTGAATTGTGTTGAGTTAATTGATTGGTAGGTGACTGAATTGTCAGTCAATGAGAGGACTGCTGAGGTTTAGTCATGAGTTGTTGCTGTAAGAAGCTGGCAGCTAAGGCTGGGGTAATTCAGGAACCTGGAGGAAGGGGAACGTCCGCGTTTGGAAGCCGCTGCCGAGCAACAATTAGTAAAGACGTGACTGTGGACACTAGTTTGTATGTCTGTGTTGTGTGTGTAATAGTGAACTGTAATGTATACTTACGTGCTGTATCAAAGAGTCCAATAAATCTGATCCAAAACCTGTCTGTAGTCATTCAATCACGTGACAATATTTTGGATTAAACAAAAATTTGGACAAATGCATGACATGGGGGGAGGGGGGGGCAGAGGACAAGAAATGTGGAAAAGATAAAATTTAATAATTATGAAACAAAGAATGTGGACTAGCTGGAGAGACCAAGTGAGTGAAGATATGCAATGAAAGCATAGAAAATTGAACACAGATTCAGGAGACAAATAAGCATAAATAAAAGAGGATGGAAAAGTCCTTGACATAAGATGACCCATTACACTGGAAAAGTTAATGGGTGATGAGGATTATTCAACGTTACTTGGCCTACTTTCATATGAGACTTTTGAAGACATGGCTCACCTCACTTGTTTCGGAAGACAACTCTATTCGTTGAGTTGCAAATGCTTCTACAGGCACTACCAATGGAGCAATGTTTTGTGCTTGCAGTAAAGGTGTGACTGCTTCTGCAGCTGCTGAGTCTAATATAACAGCAGCCACAACATCTTTTGGTCTTGTCTGGATTTCCACACCTGTTAATTACACAACATGCTGCCCCAGTATATGTAGTAAAGGTCTTGAATACATACATACAATGAATTGAAAATTAGTAAAAAATGACCTAAGATGTGGAATGAATCATAAAAACTTAAAAACATGTAAATACAATACAAATTAATTTTTCACATATAAAAACAAAATTGAAAATACACAGAGGGTTCATATAAGGTTTTCAGATGCTTAAAATGGATCCATATATACGATGTGGGGATATCCCACATTATCACGCATTTTCTGCAACGCACACTCTTCACATCACTTTTCACCATCATGCGTGCTAACCAATCAAATTGCTCCAAACGTTCGTATTTATACTGCGCTCACTGCTAGCCCCCATCTACATCATCAAGCATGCTAGCCAATCAGCGCCCTGAAAATTCTTCCTCCTCAATTTCAAGTTTCGCTCCGCCCACCGAGCAGTGTATAAAAACGAGCAGCCGCGAACCGGCAGCATCAGTCTGACTCCAGCCTTCAGTCTTCGATCAAGCTACATCAGCCAGCACACTTCGTCGCCAGCGCTCGGTCTTCGGAGGCATCGGCAGGCTACACCAGGCACGACTGCCTCGGCCCTCCAGCGCTCTCACACCCGACTCACTGGGGCACCGCGCCTGGACTCGCCGGTGGTCGTGTTACTGTCCGACCCACTGGGCATCTGGCGTAGCCACTGCCTCATTACCTCTACGACCGCGCTCAACGACTAGCCTTTCACCAGCAGCCGCCGCGCTGCGATCAAGCAACCTCCAACTCAAGCTGCCGCACGGCAACCAAGCAACCTCAAGCAACGGCCGCACTGCGGCCAGTCCACTCACTGCAACTAACCTCTCTCCCTACCGGCGTGCGCCGCGCTACCTCACCGTTCAAGCATCTCAGCAACCATGGTCCTTTTCAGGACCAACAAACTGTTCCAAAGAAGTGGGTTGTCATTGGAGTAATGACAAAACTACATAAAACCCCACATCATCAATACTTTCCACTTATGCTATTTACATAAACCTTGGAGTAGATTATGAATCATTTTCAGATAAAAGGAATTCATCAACATAGTAGAATGAGTGTGTATTTAAGTATCTTTTGTGCTGCTATAAATCTTGCCTTTTCTGCCATATGACTTCTGATACTAGTTGGTAGATTGCTGAAAATTTGATATCTGCAGGAAATATTTAGTTCACAATGCTGAAATTTCTGAGTAAAGTGAGGTGATGAAAATAAGTTCACCTTGTTCTACTATATCTAATTTTGTTTCAGTTTCTTAATAAATTATATTATTGTAATTATAACACTTATTTAAGCAAACTTTTCCAAAGTTACCACATCATTCAGTCTCATGCTAGGTGACACCTTCAAGTGCATTCAATTTCCATGCATAACTATTACAATACATCCCTGTACTATCTGTATGTACCTGCTGTCATTGCTTTAAGAGCTTCTCTTGGTAACGATAAAAAGTTATAGATGGAATTATAAGCACGCGAAGGCCTTGAGCAGCTATCAAAGACGATGAGTCCTAGTTCAATTCCTGGTAATAATAAAGAGTTGTAGTTGACCAGACTCAGGGCATAGTGTAGGGCTGCTATGTGCAGCATGGCTGTTGGATGAAGTCTGCCACAACTGTAGTGTCCAGCTCCCTGTTGATGGACAGGAGCTACTCCAAGAAGAGCCAACATAAATTTGTTGTTTCCTGAAGTGCTGCCAATCTATTCCAAATAAATCATACAGAATCCATAAATAATTGCTGCATAACATCCTTTAGAAACATAATTTACTCCATAGGGTAGGATCCTTCTTAAGAAGCTGATAGTTACTGAGTTTCTCAAGAAATACTTTTTATTTATTGGAACTTGAAGTTTCTGCACCATGTTTATAAAAGATGTTCCGTGAGCGATATCCTGGGCCAGTTGAGACCACTGCAGACCTGCAAACCCTGTTTCTTTAACCTTTAAACGACTAAAGACAACGTATGTCGTCGTTAAAAGAATGTCCCCGGTACGAATGACGACATATGATGTCGCAGAGTCCGCGCGTGGCAACGTTATATAAAATTAAATTTTAAAGTAGAAAATTATGTCCTACTTACATAATTTTTGGCCACCATCTGCANAACAGTTAGGAAAATCTTAACTGAAGATCTTGAGGAAGTTGTGTGCAAAAATGGTCCCAAAGGGCCTGCTCACACAGCACTATCTGTGAGGGAGTTTATAGCTAGTAAACAAATAATTGTGTTGGAACACCTTCCATATTCACCAGATCTAGCCCCCAGTGATCTTTTTCTCTTCCAGAAGACAATGGAAATATAGAAAGTAAGGCATTTTGATGACATTCATGACATCAGGAGTAATACAGTGGCAGCTCTCAAGGTCATTCTACAAAACCAGTTCCAAAATTGTTTTGAAGGATGGACTAGGTGCTGATATCGGTGCATAGCTTCCTAAGGGGAGTACTTTGAAGGAGACCAGAGTGTTATTCAGCAATGAGGTATGTAGTACTTTTACTGTGATCAGTTCTTGAACTTTAGTGTCAGACCATGCATAATCTTCCTCATACATGTTATGTCCTGCCCATTTCATTCTTCTTGATTTAAGCACTCTAACAATATTAGTCAAAGAGTACAATTTATGAAGCTGTTCAATGTTTGATTTGAAAAATATTCTACTTTCTTACATTTATGTATTCTTCTCAAATATTTTCCATTCTTTGCTCTAAATTCTGAATGAGAAAAGTAAAAAGCAGAAGTACCAATTTTTTATAGAAACTTTTAAAAATCTTTAGAAGAAACTTGAAAAACTTTATTAAAATCATCTATACCGTAGCAATTCCTATGTACAGAAATCACATCAGTATTTTCTGCAGTGGTTAATACAGTGACTATTAGAAAAATTCAGGTTAAATAACTTACCTCTAAAACATGAGGTATTCCAGTGCTTGAAACATTAGTGCCTTGACACTGAGAACGCGGCATCTGAGAAGATATCTCTGTCCTGTTATCATGCATATACGACTTCATCTTTGTGAGATCCAGTTGAATCTTTCCTGTGGCACTTATATAACCTATAGAAACTGGTTTTCCTTTATTTCCAGCAAGGTGAACATTCAACACCTAAAAGAGTATCATGTGATTGTAACAGGAAATAAAGCTCAACCAGGAGAGCATTTCAAAACTTAGGAAGTTAGAGATAATTATAAGCATTGTAGTTGGTNCAGAAACTGGTTTTCCTTTATTTCCAGCAAGGTGAACATTCAGCACCTAAAAGAGTATCATGTTATTGTAACAGGAAATAAAGCTCAACCAGGAGAGCATTCAAAACTTAGGAAGTTAGAGATAATTATAAGCATTGTAGTTGGTCTAATATAAATATCCTATAAAGAAACTAACCGCATGGGGCATAGTCCTTCTTGAGAAGCTGACATCTGCTCAGTTGTTAAAAAAATCCATCTTCTGTGCAGCCAGAAGATTCATTACCATGTTCACAAGAGACCTCCCCTGCACTCTATCTTGAACCAGGTGAATCCAGCCCACACCCTCACATTTTATTTCCTTCAGATGCAGTTTACTATTGTTCTTCCATCTATACATACAAGGTCCGTATAAAAAGTATCGGGAAAAGTTCCGGGAAAATAGATTTATTTCAGATATTGCTACAATGCCTCAAAATTCTTCAAAATACATCCCTTGTGCATCGATACACTTTTGCCAACGGCGTTGCCAAGACACGAAGGCTCCCTGGTAGGCGGATTCGGGAAGGTCCTTAAGGGTCCGTGTGCAAGCCTCTTTGATGGCACTCAGGGTCCCATGATGGTGCCCTTTGAGGGAGGATTTCACTTTCGGGAACAGGAAAAAGTCTGCTGGTGCCAAGTCGGGACTGTAGGGGGGTTGGGGTACCGTCGCGATGCCGTTTTTTGTCAGGTAGTCGGTCACCTTCGGGACGAGTTTCGCGCAGAACTTTCGCATCGCCAAATCTTCAGTGATAATGGTGTGTACCGTCATCTTATCAATGCCAACACGATCTGCAATCATGCGCACACTTAACCGACGGTCTGAATTGAGTACGTCATGCACACGTTGCACATTGTCGTCGGTTCTTGACGTCGACTGCCGTCCACCGCGGGGCTCATGCTACACACTCTGTCGGCCACTTTTGAAGAGCTTGTGCTACTTAAAAACTGCAGTTTGTGACATACTTTCATCCTTGATCACTTGGCGAATCATGCCCAACGTCTCCGTACCCGATTTCCCCAGTCCAACACACGCGGCTTACACGCGGACCCTTAAGGACCTTCTGGAATCCGCCTACCAGGGAGCCTTCGTGTCGTGGCAACGCCGTTGGCAAAAGTGTATCGATGCACAAGGGATGTATTTTGAAGAATTTTGAGGCATTGTAGCAATATCTGAAATAAATCTATTTTCCCGGAACTTTTCCCGATACTTTTTATACGGACCTTGTATGTCTCACAAGTCCTCTGACCAAAATTCTGTTTGCATTTCTCATATATGTTATGCATACTACACACCTTTTTAAGGAACAAGTAATCGATTTCATATGGTGATCTGTAGTTGTGGACACTTCCACGGATGGTGTCAACTGAGAATAATTGTGAAAGCAGCAAACATAACTTATTTTTTTGTTAACTATTTTAATAAATATTACCAAAATTAGATAGTACTAAAAGGTAGAAGCATAGTTAGCATTACTCTAATATACCTTATTTCATGAACTTGAGAAAATGACACACTTTGTGGTCATTAAAAAGATAAAATGATAAAAAGTGTTTCCTGTGTTGAGCACAACTCCACAAAGGCATAAGGAGAAGAGAGTGATGGCCGATGTACTCATCATAAGTTTTTAGAGTGTAGAAAACAGTTTTTGAGAAAAGAGCAACACTAGCACTATGCTTTGTAGTAATAAGATTTCAGATGGCGGGTGAGATTTCATAAGAGCTGTGGAATAAAATTTTCAATAAGCAATCTTACTTTACCTCAATATCGGCATGTGAATTTTCTCCAGAACTAGAAAATGCCACAGCATTAAGACCAACACCAACGAATGCCATATGCGGTGCCACTTCAAATAGGCGTCTGCGGACCCTAGCAGTATCCTGCATTCCTTCACATATGCTGTCATCTGAAAATTAGTATCATAAAAATAACACTTCTGCAAGTCAATGACTTCAGAAAGATAACCTGATTTTATTGGTTACGTTACACATAATTCTTTGGTCTATTATAATATATGAGATGAGGGGGGATATTTACAAGATTTTATATCAGTGAACTGAAGTTCTTCAACAGAATAAATACATTTCTGTCATAATTAGAAGAAGAAATCAAACTGTTTCATACTAATCACACGAAGAGTGGTTTGTCACAAAGGAAATGATGTTCTCATATGGGCTATGGCTTGTAATACAAAGGGTGCCATGTGAGTAGTCATAGAGGAAAGAATGCACTCTAGCACAGATACAAGAAAGTGGAATAAAAGCTGGTCCATTTCTGATACAATCTGGCACCATACAACACATATGCTAGCAACAGAAACAGACACATCCTCCATATAAAAAGAATTTAAGAAGCACTCTATGGATAATGTGTGATGAATAAATAATGGACATATATTAACATGCGTGGTTTTAATTTCCTAGGAAATCTAAAGCTAACGTTCATACAAATAATCAAGATACGACTTAGTGGTCTACTATAACGAAATACAAGATGTAGAACAGGAGAGAAAACTTTTGTTGTTGTGACACTCTTCCAGTACTAGATAAACTTGTGTCNCAGGTCTACTATAACGAAATACAAGATGTGGAACAGGAGAGAAAATGGAAGAATGAATTTAAATGTACTACTACTTTTGTTGTTGTGACACTCTTCCAGTACTAGATAAACTTGTGTCAAAGAAATAGTTATCAAATATCACACTCCCTCTAACTAACTAATTCCATGGAGCAGAGTTCTTTTTGAGACATTAACAGAAATTCTTTAACATTTGTGGAATCTAAGGTTTATTACTGTGTTCGCAACAGCACACCTTATTACTAAATCCTTCCTATTAGTTATAACCAGTGGCAGAGCATGACTTTTTCAAAAGTGTTAGCTAAATCATGAGGCAGAGGAAGGTAGTGAAAGTTTTGGCAGTTGAGTAAATATGTTGTACAAGACAGCAGCATTTGTTAACAATGGTGTCTGTTTGCACTGTTCATCAACACTTTGTAACGTAATATGTATTAAGTAGTACAGTCAACTCTCGATTATCCGGAGGCGGATTAACCGGGGCTACTGAGGCTTTTTTGAGGCTTATGTTGTTTAATATTCATTCACTTTTGTTTCACATGGTGAGTTGTAACACGATTTTCACACTAGTGTGAACTGAGCTCTGCATTTTTTGGTCCCGTTATGCTAACACAATGTTCTAGGGTAGGGCTGAAAGAATGCAAGGATTTGTGGAAAGTTTCAAGGACAGATACACCGCCCCAGTTAGTTTCTTTGTATCGATCTTCAAGTGCGTTAGCAAAATGTCAGGGTGTAAAAGGAAGCGTGTTGTGTTAAGTATTCAACAGAAAAAGGAAAATGCCGCGAAAAAGTAAACGACAATATTAAATTTTGTTAAGTGTTAAGTGTGAATATTCGTAAAAAGTGTTGGATGTTGTTGAAGACTGTGATTGAAATAACTAATTCATACTTCAGTGTAATGTAAAAAAAGTATTAAATAGGCCATGAGATGACATAAAAATGAGGTTGAATAAATTTAAATACAGGTAGGCCTATAGTATTATGAAGGTACAGTATTACAGTACTACTTTTAATAAAATTTGTCTTAACCGGGTTTTCGATTAATCGTGATTTCCATCCCCACCATTATCCCGGATAATCGAGAGTTGACTGTAGTAACTTTTATTAAATTTTCCATCAGGTGAAATATTCCCAGACTGAAAATATAAATATAAATATAAAACATAGATCTTTCTCTCTCTCAGCATCCACAAGATGCCACTGTTACTAGTGTTTAGAACAAACAGCTGAAAAACAGAAAAAAAAAAGCAGCAGCCATAATATATGTATTTATGTTTTCAGCAATGAAGCTTACCTGAACAAAGTTCTCTTCTCACAGTCCCCAAAGCATGGGAAATAGCAAGAACAGAGTTAATGGTATTTACTATCAAAGGACTCTGAAAGTAAAAATAAGTCATATTTCACATCACCATTTCCACACCCTATGAAATTGTTTTCTGTATGGATTTATGGAAAATGAATGAATAAAAATATATGATGAACTGATTCTCCTCATTTCAACTTCAATCTACTCAAGTTTGACAACTACAAAATATAATAATGTTAATGGCATGCTTTCAAGACGCAACAAATTTAATGTCAGAGGGTGCACTATGCAGTGTTAAATAGTAATACAAATTGAATTATATGGATGATAAATATACCAAAATTACCAACTAATTTCTTTTGTTATGAATTCTTTGCATCAAATAATCACAAAGTGGAGAGGTTATTTATGCATCTACATATGCCATCTGTTCCCATGTTTCATCTACAGAACTATTAGATGTTAATGAAATTGTATATAGTGCTGAAGGAGGGTTCACACCAGCAGATGTGAGGTAGATTTTATATTGGTACTTAGGGTCAATTAAAATCCCTACTTTATGTGAAGTGGAAACTGAACTTTACAAAATTCCCCAAAATACTTTGTCACATAAAAAGATTGCATGTTACATAAAATATAAGTCTCATTAAGATCTACATTTATATTGAAACATTTTTCATGTGGAGATATTTAAACAACACATGGGGAAAAATGTTATTATGCAGCAATATATTTATGTTATCAAGGTTACTGAGGTATAAGGCAGCATGCAATGGGTTCGATAAATATGAGTACGCTGACTGAACTAAACCTTTCTATTCTTGTTTACTATATATAAATAAGACTGAAGATTTGAAGAAAATATATGCTGATTACCAGACTAATGAAGGTAAGTAAAAATTCTAACAATTATTAATTTCATAGGGAATCTACTTCATAGTTGCTGGTTTGAAAATATTCCCTCCCATGACTTCTATCAGGAAGTGAATCACATTATGATGCCTTGCAATGAAGTAATGTGGGAAAAGGTGTCTGATCTTACATGTGTGAACTTGTAGCTGTGGAGGTCATGAAAGATTTCACTGTGGCAAGTGGCACCCCTGCAGTGGAACACACTGGACCAGAATTCAGAAAACCATGGATTCCATGAATTGGAACTCAAACTAAGACTTTGAAAATGGTGTTCAAACTCAGGAACTTTCCCAGCCCTGGGTTGCAGAACTATTGATCCAGATAACTCTGCACTGAAAAAGAACAATTAATTATGGAAGTGAATTAAATATTGTTAATTAATCAGAAACTCTAGAAAATAATTATATCATTATCTAAGAGTGGAAGTATGTCAAACATTGTAGCATAAAAGTATAAAAGAGCACTCTTTTTCTTAGAAGACAGATCAGATATGTTTGTTGTTGTTGTACTCCATGTCTGCAGTGTAGCTTGTGGTTGATGGAAGAGAGAGTAAGGGAGAAGAGGAGGAGGAAAGCAAGACAAAGAAGTAAAAGGAGGAAGAATGAAGAAATCCCTTCGTATGGGTATAATATACAAGATGGCAGAAGTGATATCGTAGCAGCCCCCCATTCGTCTTACTCTGTGAGAAGAAGCGTATTTTGTTCAGATTATTATATTAGTAGCAAAGTTACAGGTAAGGAACACTGCATGAAAACAATAAGAGAGGTAGGATTACAATTTTACGAAGTAAAGGCAACCTCTATGTATTTCAGTATGATATTGAAAAACGAAGTGTAAAAAAAGAAGAATTAAAGCAAAGTTAGGCAAAATATATGAATTTCTAGATGGCGTAATGCTTAATTAGATAAGCAGAGGTGCAAATTTACTTTTTACCTTAACTTAGAAGATAGCATTTCTCAAACCGTGGTACCCGCCCCCTACGTGTCCCCATTTTCATCACTTCCATTGCAAACTGGTTAACTATGGATGCTTTTCAGAATCAGCTTGTACAGGTACATGTGAACACAATCACTGTTCATGTATACTACAATGACACCAAACGATTATGCAGTCATGAATTATTAGAAACATTCTTCTGTGGGGGGGGCATCTGTTTGCTTCACGGGCTATCAAGCATAACGCTGACACAGACATACACATATACTCATAGTTTAAAACAGAATATATTATGATAATGTCATATTCTGACAAATTTGGTGGAGTACACATGAGTTTACCAAGCACATTACCTCTGGCAGAGCACTGAATTTATATTCATAACAAACCTCCTGTGGGAAGTCCCTGTTTTCTCAGTCCCTCCAGCAGAAATGTTATCACAAAGTGGGTCATTATCAACTTTTTATGTTTAACTGTTCTTTAAATATTACTGGATCACTGCATAATATAGAAACATCTTCAATGACTATGAAAGGCTGGCCACTGATCCATCTTTTCTGTTAACAGGTCTAGCAGCTGTAATCCCCTGACTGAATGGTGTGTACAAAGGAGTGCAGAGGTTCAATTTATTTAAGAATTTGATAAATATTACTATAAACAATGTAGGAAGCAGAAATGTAGTCAATGGAAGTTTTTCACACTCAAAAAGTGATCAAATAATCTTTTTGTTTTGATAAGCATGATTTATATGTATTATTTACCTGTAGAATTGCCTGTATATGTTTTTTACTGATAGTATTGGGATATGATGAGTTCTTTATCAATGTATCTTGATTTATGGGAAAATTAAATAAAGAAAGAAAGAAGGAAGGAAAGATAATTGGTTATAAGTGTGTAAATTTATAATGCATTTAATTCAGTTAATTTAGGTAATTTAAGTGAAATTGTATTAATTTAAAGTTTTTATAGTAAAGTTCTTTTTAAATTATGTTTATTAATAATAATTGTAATAAGTTTTTTATTTTATTATCTATGTTAATTGACTAATGTATGTGATTTTAATTATGTAACTCATGTAATTTATTATATGTATCTGGACACATCTATTATCAAAGGGACTATTTCCACATCCTAGGTTTTTTACCTCTATGAATATATGGAAAATAAAGGGAATGAATGAATGAATGAATGAAAGTTACTGACAATTACAATATATTTATAAACTGTGGTTCCATGTTTCACTACTTTTACTCACTTATTGCAAACTGATTGTTGGGGGGAATGAGGCTGAGTCCTTTGGAACTGTGGCCTCAGGTAAAACTACTGTACTGACATCAAACAGGAGCATGGTAGTGAGAGATGAACAGACAAGAATGTATGGCCTATTTTAAAGTACTATATAGGACTTTGGCTTCAGGGATTGAAAACACTCTGAAAACCCTTAGCTAGGGTACTTGTTCCAGCCATCTGCTGAAAAAAAACGGGACTTATAACTAACTGCTGGACCACAAAGTCTGGTCACCATTTAGTGAATTATGAAGTAATTCTTCAACAATACAAAGAACAAAACAGTTTCAAAAATATCATCCCATGCTCTGTTAATTATTTTTAAATGTTACTATGTGAGTAAATCATTAATGCAGATTTTTTACCTGTACTCAAAGTTCTCTCCTGATCCAAACATGATCCATGAAAAGTCACCTGGTTGAATCTTCCCCTCCTCCTCTAAAGCCTTCACAGCTCTAAATATAAGCTCCGTTTGTTTATGTGGCAACATGAGAACAACTGCCCTAGTTTCCTCTGCCTTCTGTGCTCGGAGCATCCTCAAACTTTTATGTATGAGAGATGTAACATTGATGGAACCAAGAGGGATTGGAATCGCTGATGTTAGCTCCAGCTGAATAGATGAGGCAGTATGTTTTTCAACATATCTGAATATGTCTTCATATTCAACCCCATCCTGATGATATATAACAGAAAAGCAGTCCCACTGTAACTGATGAAGCAGAGCAAGAATGCAGGCTGCACGAACAGTATTAGAAGGTGCAAGCTGAAGTGGATATGGGGAATATCTCTTGCGCTGAGACTTCGGCCCACCTGCCTGCGGGGCCAGTACAGCAACTCCAAGGTGACCTACTGCATCTGTTACAGATGCTGCCAGTTCTGTGTCTCCACCAGCCAGTAAAGCAACAAGATTAATGTCTGTATTGTTCAAATTTTTAAAGAGATTTCGTCCTTCATGGTTAAGAAAATTTGAAACATCCCGTGTAGTTTTAATAATGCTTCCACATGTATCTAAAGCAATGGCGGCTAACGAGAGACGTGAGTTATTGCGATTCACCTGTAAGAGAAATAAAAGCATGAAGGTAAATACATTTCACTAATTCCCTGCAGCAGACCCCTTCCTATGAATCTGATAAGTTGCTAGACTGGTTAAGAAATTCCAGTCCTTTATGGAACAAAAAGATGCTGTAAGATGTTCACAGGAACCTACTACATACCATATCCTGAACCAGATGAATCAAATCTACACTCCTACAACCAATTTCCCTTAAGATCCAATTTACACTATCCTCCCATCTATGCCTAGTTCTTCCATTGTCACGTTCATAAAGATCTTCCAACTAAATTTCTGTGTATTCTCATATCCTCCATGTGTGTTATATGTCCTGCTCATTGCATCCTGCTTGATTTGTTCATCCTAATAATATTTTGGAAAAGTACAAATTGTAAAGAAACAAAATGTTCTAGGTTATGATGCTGTGTAGAGTGGTTGATGGGTACCCATGTTTTTGATGAACATACTGTGTCCATCTTATAAACTATGAAGCTCACACTATGCAACTATCACCAGCCTTCTGCCACTTCCACTAGCTTAGGTTTAAATATTCTCCTCTGCACTTTCTCCCACTAAACTATACCATGGAAAGTAACACTGAAATGAAAGGCTGTGCCATAGCTCAAGCGGTTAGTTGCTGGTTTCCCACCGTGGTGGCCAGGGTTTGATCCCGGGTCTGGTCAAGTGGGTTTTGTGGTGAACAAAGTGGCGCTGGGGCAGGTTTTCTCCAAGTACTTCGGTTTTCCCTGCCAATCTTCATTCCACCAATTGCTCCACAATCACCCTCACCTATCATCTGGGTCTGGTACAAGAGGCCAGAAGTGGCCACAGTACAAGGGACTTAGTCCCACCCCACTAGTAATAAAAAAACACTGAAATGATAGCTAATACACCAAATGCTGCATATAGGGTCATCAGTGTAATTTCATGCAAAACTTTGTGCAGTATGATGTGGATCCGGCTTGGCTATTGAAATTTGGATACAGGCTTTAAGCATTACAAAGAATTTTGCTGTTTGTTTCCTTGTGTACTTAATGTTTTCTCAGCTGCACAAGTTCTAGAATAACAGACAGAAGGATGCCTGTGAATGGTGAATTGGATACAATACACATGGAAGTGGTCATGGCATATTTTAAGACACTGGCATAACATTTGTCAGGATAGACTCAGAAAAACTCGTATTACCTTCCCCCTAGGCTAAGAATTGAACTTCGGACCTCAAAACTGTGAAGCAGGAATGCTAAGCTATCAATCAAAACAAGATAATGTGGTCTCACCTGACAACTGCAATATGGAAGTTTTCAGTAAAGAATAAATTCAAGAACAGTAATCAACTCAGTGACTCAGTGTCAGTAAGAATGAAGGACTTGTGAATGGAGATTATATGATTTTTTTCTTAAGACAGTGACAAAAATGAAAAAGGTAGTAGAGAAAGTTAGCAAACCAAGTCTCTGATAGCTTGTGCGCGCGCGCGCGCCCACACACACACACACACACACACATATATTGTGTGTATACATACTATACAGAGTGACACAGAAGATGATCAGGTATTTGACCTATTAATAAAATCTGCATTTCAATTACAATACTAGAAACTAATATACAAAAAGAAAGATCATTGCATGGAGGTTTATCCTCTGTGAATCAGGTGTTCATTATGACCACCATTACATATGGCAACTTCAGCATGAACTGTGAAGTTGTTCATTACTCAATGGGACATATCCTCAGTTATCTCGTTACAGGCCTGAAGGATTAGTGCTCTCAATTCCATTATTCTTTGCAGTTTTTTTGGAAAAATCTTCTCCTTAAGGAATCCCCAAATAAAGTAGTCAAATGGTTTTAAATCAGGACCATTCGCGGGCCAGTTCTGTCCACATGCAAAATGATCAGGAAATTGGTTTCAGATGACGTGCTAGTTGAAAGCGTCATGCAGAAAGTCCAAAACAACATTCACTTGTGCAGCATGACTCCAACCTGCATGAACCACTGAGTCCGTAACCTGTAGCAAGAAGGCGAGGCACAATATTATAGCGCAGCTTGCTTAAATAGTGGTTACTGTTCACTGTCTCTTCAAAGACAATTGGCCCTAGCAGTCCAAGACTTAAGATGGTGTCCCACACTGTAATCCTCGGTGCATGATGCACCTTCTCATGAATCATGTGGATTCTCTGATACCTAAAATTGCACATTTTGCCTATTAACCATATCATCCAAGTGGAAGTGTGCCTCTATTACGCCGTGGTGACAGGGGGCGTGTAGGTAGCCCTCCTCTGCCACCACATATTATGCTGTAAGGGGTTAACACAATAATACTAGATTACCCTCAGCTAGGATTCTCCTGGTTCTGGACTTCCTTTGTTGCATACAGCTGCCACCATCTATTAAATCTTATGAAGGGGTGATGAAAGTACTAAGGGCCGGTAGCGCGGTAGTCTAGCGTTCTCTGTTGGCTGGCCCCTTCATCACTGTCACCACTTATTATTGGCATAGAGTGGGCGTGTCGGGTCTGACCCGCCTCTACCCCTCGACTGTCACACCATATATTACACCTCTATGACAGGGGTTGATTTGATATCTCCCCGCTGTCACCAATTATTATGTCTTAGTAACGGGTGTGGGTCACAACACACTAAATCACTTGGTCTGCCATTTCTCTTTGGCTAGTCCCTTCGCTATGTCAGTCAACCCTTCGTTGACTCGGCCCACCGCCATTGCCATAAGTAATACTTCGATGTAAGAGGTGAGTAAAACACAGTTACTCTTTCTGTACGTCAGCCACCTTGTGTTGGCTGATCCCCACCTCTGCCATCACTTTGTTATGCCTGAAGGGGCTAATGAAATATCTAAATTACTCATCCATTGTTCCCTCTCGGGATGCTATCTCTCTGTCTCCTATCAGCCTCTCACCCTTAACTTGGATTCTCATAACCCTTACTGCTTGTTGCATCCGGCTGCTGCTGGCCGCCTGAGTCAGTTCCGCCCTTTGCTTGGGACTGGGAAAGGGAGGAGTTTGTGAGGGTGAATCATACTCTGGGTACATCCTACCCTAAGTACACTGTCTATTTACACTCTTATTTACAATCCTATTTACAGTATGAACAATGCCGACTTTCAGTCGGGACTACATAGTGTCTTTACTTTCATGTTATGCCTTCCTCATGTTCTCCCCTTCGGGGGTGTAGGACTTGAGCCTCTCTCTCTCTCTCTCTCTGTTTCGACTCATGAGGATATGCAAGTATTCATCATTCAATGTGATCCTCTTTCCTCTCTCTATTCCCTACTACTCATTACATAATTCTACACTATTCTGTCATTATACTTCACCCTTAAAATATTCTGCCCCTAAAGTTATACATACCGAAGCGGCCTCCGTAGTCTAGGGGTAACGTTCCCACCTGACTCAAGGTACACGGGTTCAAACCCGGTGGAGGTCGTGGAATTTTTAAGGGTGGAAAAATTCAGGCAACAAGTCCTCCGGGAGGGACTTTAAGCCATGGGTCCCGTGTCGTAGATTTATGGCACGTAAAAGAACCTCATGTCTCTAGGAGACCTCTGAGCTAAATTTGGCAAAAGTTTCCTGCCCAAAGTAGTTTCCAATGCCTCCGGTAGATGGGGAAGTATTAGGTACCACTGCCAGAGGAGGGGGACCTCTCTGACAGAAAGGGACTAACTATTAGATACCACTGCCAGTAGAAGGTTGGAACCTTGCTGGCAGAAAGAGGCTAATAGCAGCACCAGTACCAGTAAGGTATGGAGACAGTAGAAATTAAAAGGGGGATGCACACTGGACCAATAACTGGTCTAAGTGCATGGGGAAACCCACCCCCTCAATACTCAATATACTCGTACATACCGAAAGCCTACATATATTTATCACAAATCAACGGTCACAACTATGAACAACAAATATGCGTGCTCCGCATACTACCAGTAATCATGACACACTATATAATGACGGCCATATTTGCTGTCTAGTAACCTCGGCAACCACTTGTTACGTTATTTCTCTTATTCCACCTTAAATCTCGCTGGGCTCACTGGAGATTGCTTTTCAACATTTTAACCATTTAACCACAACAATAAAGTTTAAGAGCATGGCTAGTATGAGCAAACATGACTTACTTGATATAGAGATGCAGCGACACCCCCACTTGTTGTACCCATGTCAGACAGAGCCTACGACTAATTGTTACGTTTTTAGATCAGATCCCCATTGAGTTTTTTTCTCATTTTTATACACTAATTTTGCTAGCGCTGCAGTTGGTGAAAGAGGGAGGTTAACTACTCCCCTTGTTCTACATTTCGGGGTGGAGGGTTTTCATTGGCTAACCCCTTTGGCAGTGGGCGGGTCCGTGGTACCTCATCGCTGCATATTTGATAAATTCATTTTACTCCCGTGGCCCAGTTAGGGGAGCTTCCTACTTATGCGATTAAGCATAAATGCTGATCATCAACATTCTTAACCTAGATCCCTAGTCCAGGTGTTGTCATCCTCGCTCTAATTGCTATAAAACGCTTTTGTAAGTCTCGTAACATTTAAGCAATGTCTTTTGATTTTCAGTCTCGAAATTGCGGCATAACAGCCTCATCAGAAAACCAAACATTGCTGAATGATACCTCATTATTCTGAGCCCATTCAGCAAATGTCATTCTTTGATGTTTGTTTTGAACTGTAAGTTTAGGCAACACTGTCATTTTGTATGAATGCCAATTCAAATAACTTTTCAATATTTGTTGCACCAATCATCTGGATATCCCTAGTTTTGCTACAGCCTTCCTTGTTGATTTATTGAGGCTCCTTTCAGCGCCACTCTGACAGTATCAATGTTCTCCGGAGAATGCAAAGACGAAGGCAGGCGCTGTTTCCTCTCCAACACCGAACCATGATTATTAAACTGGTTATAAAGTTTATGAATTGTTTTGAATGAAGATGCCCATTGCATTTGAAAATGGAGTATCCTGAGTAAACTGGCACATGAGCAGGAACAATGCAACACTAGCACGTATGGGAAGAGGAAGAACTAATCTCCATGATCTATTGTGTTACCATGTTACAATTGAACCCAGGTAAGGTTATGTGGGATTTGTGGTGGACAAAGTATCAGTGGGGCAGGTTTTCTCCGGTTTTCGGTTTCCCCTAACAATTCTTATTCCGACTGCTCCACAATCACCATCATCTATCATCCAGGGCTGGTACAATAGGCCAATTAGTGGCCAACATACCAAGTGGACTCAGTCTCACCACAACCCCCCCAAAAAAAACTATCTACCATGTTACAAGACGTTGTTTATTGAATGGTTGAATAATTAGTACTAGTTAGTTAGTTGGTTATTGGAGAGGGTGGGTTTCCCCATGCACTTAGACCAGTAGTGGTCCACTGTGCTTCCCTCTATGATATTCTACCAGTCTCTATACCCTACCGATATTGGTGCGTACCATCAGTCCCCCATCTATCAGAGGCGTTAGATACTACTGTTGGGCGCGAAATGTCCTTGAATTTGGCTCAGTGACCTCTTTTGGAGATATGAGGTTCTTTTACGTGCCGTAAAGCTACAACACGGGACCCATGGCTTAAAGTCCCTCCCGGAGGACTTGTTCCCTGAATTTTTCCACCCTTAAAAATTCCACGACCTCCGCCGGGTTTGAACCCGCGTACCACGAGTCATGAGGTGGGAACGTTACCTCTAGACTATGGAGACCGCTATCATTAGTACTAAATCAAATACTGGGTCATTTCATGCACCACTCTGTATACATAAAGGAGGAAGTGAGGCAAGTTTATAGATTAAATTGTCTAAACTGTGATTTTTATGTTTGCTTTACCTGATCAATTGCCCATAGAAATGCTTCCAGTTGTTCTATGCCTTGCTTGCTAAGTTCTCCTCCACATTCAAGGGGGTTTCGTGAAGCTTCATGGACATTTAGTGTGGCTGCTATATACAACACAATATCTTGACTCTTCCCTTGTTCATTGTTTTCTTTGGGCTTCATCATGGTTACCCAGTCAGTCGGTGACACATTTTCATAATGTCTTTTGCAGTGAGGACAATTGCTGTGAGCACTACACTGAGATGACAGTGATGTCACTTGTATCTCGTCCCCTGAATCATGATAAGCCACAACATGTTTCAGACTTCGCAGCTTATTATCAAGAAACTGATCAACCTGAAAATACATGTTACTTTGAAAATCATATGTAGAATTCCTTATTACATACAAAATCAAGTGAGGAATTAATTGACAACTTGTTTTCTTGGAAGAATCTAAAAACCAATCGCCTTAAAACATTAGATAATAAATGTTCAAAATTAAAGGATATGATACAATTGAGATTCAAAATTGCTAGTAATATATCAGTATGCATACTGATGATTAGTTGATTATAAGAAAACAAAAGTATAATATGAAGAAATCCAATTCTATTCAATAAAGCAACACAGGATTATTAACAACCAGAAAACATGTCATGAAACAATATACAATTCAAACTGTCAGTGTCTTCTTCAATAATGAAAGTACTGAATAATGTAAATTAAAACAATGGGTCTAACAAAATATAACATAAAACAACAGGGACACTTTGTTTTATTGCTAGTGGGGTGGGACTAAGTCCCTTGTACTGTGACCACTTCTGGCCTATTGTACCAGCCCCAGATGATATATGAGGGTGATTGTGGAGCAATTGGTGGAATTAAGATTGGAAGGGGAAACTGAAGTAGTCGGAGAAAACTTGCCCCAGTGCCACTTTGTCCAACACAAATCCCACTAGACCAGACCCGGGATCGAACCAGTGCCACTGCGGTGGGAAGCCAGCGACTAACTGCTTGAGCTATGGCGCGGCCCTAGGGACACTTCTTACTGCAACTCTGAAGATATAGGAGAATAAGATGAAGACAAGTCTGTACCTGCACTAGGATCCCAGCTGTTGAAATAATGAAATTATGACAGTAAGTTTGGATAAATATGGAAACCCAATGAAGAATAGTACCACACAGAGTGAAAATCCCATTTAATGTTTCTTTGGGGAGCAGAGAATCTGTACATTAGATTGAGGAAAATTATAAATGTAGGGTATTTTAATATTAGAATTGTTGATATAGTATCAATGAAAGTGAACATTAATGGAAGGAAAACCTTAAACTCAGATACATTAAATGAGGACTCCACTGTAAAAGGATTTGAAACAACAGTCTGGTGAGGTACTCATAAGGGGAACGCAGTTTCCTACATTATGTCAAAAAAAAAAGCCTGTTATTAATATATTTCCTGACACATTTCACTTGCAGATAGCTCTGTGTAAGGTGACATGTCAGCCAATATGACAAAAATTATCCCAGTAAACTGAACAGAACCAAAAGAAAAGGAAATGTAATAAAATAAATTTTATAAGCTTGCATCCTTTTTGTGTCTATTTTAATCCAGAAGATTAATCACCACATAAAACTTATATTAGAGCATTTTGATTTTATTTCTTGATATATACTACATGACTTTACCATAAAAAGTTAAGTTTATACTCATATCGATGAAAAATTAAATTAGGTTTGACATAATTCACCATTATTTTGTCTGTATTTATATAAAATTGACTATATTAACAAATTTGTAATTACAGTCTTGATATAAGTGGCTGATTTGTGTATCACACTCGTCTTTAATGCAAATTAAAACTGTTCACAAATAGCTTTAAAATCACATCAATTGCCACATGTTCTGACTTACTTGGCCATCTTCAGTAAATTGTACACTTTCTGAAACTGTTGCACTGCATAGGTTTTAGGTCAAAATATTTACATGCTACACAGTCAACTATTAGACTGGACCCAAAATATCATTGATACAAAGGGGGACCCAAAAATAACCGGAACCGACCTGTTGCGCGCGCATGCTTTGTAGTTATGAGTTGTGCTGCTAGGTGGTGTTAGCTGGGGGTCTCCCGCGACTGTTAGTGAGCTGGCGTCAGTCTGAGTTAAGTGGTTTGTCTGTGGTGCTCTGTTGTGTGCGTTCCTGTTTCAACCCTTTGACGATTAGTGAGATGGCCGACCAGAAGGAACAAAGAGTGTGCGTGAAATTTTGCTTTCTGTTAGGGAAAACTGCAGCCGAGACTGTTGGGATGCTTCGGCAAGCCTTTAATGATGATGCTTTGGGGAAATCACAGGTCTATGAGTGGTTTTCCCATTTCAAATCAGGCAACATGTCAACAGAAGACATGCCATGCCCTGGGCGTCCTTCGACAGGAAGAAATGATGAAAACATTGCCAAAATCAAACGTGCAATTGATGAAGATCGTCGAAAGACCATTGACCAACTTTCTGAGGAAACGAACATCTCATGGAGCACGGTCCAGCGAATTTTAACCGAAGGTTTGCACATGAGACGGGTGTCTGCAAAATTTGTTCCTCGCTTGCTCGGAGATGACCAAAGAGAAAACCACGTGAATGTTTGCCGCGACTTGAAGAGTGAAGTGCAGAACGATCCAGAATTTCTTAAAAGAATTGTGACTGGCGATGAGTCTTGGTGCTACGGGTACGATCCAGAATCAAAGCAATCATCAAGCCAGTGGAAAACTCCAACTTCACCACGACCGAAGAAAGCGCGTCAAGTGCGATCCAATGTGAAAACAATGTTGATTTGTTTTTTTGATGTGAATGGCATTGTCCACAAAGAGTTCGTTCCGCCAGGACAAACAGTGAACCAACATTTTTACCTGGATGTGTTACGAAGATTACGAGAGAGTGTGCGATGAAAACGGTCCGAAATGTGGAGAAATGGGAACTGGTTGCTTCACCACGACAATGCTCCAGCCCACACAGCTTTGACGGTCCGACAGTTTTTGACAAGCAACAACATGGTGATTGTGCCTCATCCACCTTACTCACCCGACCTGGCTCCGTCGGACTTTTTTTGTTTCCACGGATGAAGAGAAGTCTGAAAGGAAAGCGATTCCATGATGTGGATGAAGTCAAAGAAAACACGCTAATCGCCAATCGCTAATCTCACTAATCGCCAGAGGGTTGAAACAGGAACGCACACAACAGAGCACCACAGACAAACCACTTAACTCAGACTGATGCCAGCTCACTAACAGTCGCGGGAGATGCCCAGCTAACACCATCTAGCAGCACAACTCGTAACTACAAAGCATGCGCGCGCAACAGGTCGGTTCCGGTTATTTTTGGGTCCCCCCTCGTAAATATAGTTATTTTGCACATCCATCAGAAAGATATTATAATAAACTTACTCTCTCAAAATAAATATCTCCCAGCGTCCCTCTCCAACCTCGAAAGTTGTCTCTCAAGTTCAGCATTTCTACTGGAATATTTCCCATTCCTGAGCTGGTGAATCTGAAATCTTCAATGACTGAGCCATCAGCCCTCTGTGCACAGGATCTATGTAGTTCCTGATTTAATGCTTTTTGTATATCTAGCCTGAAAGAGGACACTATATTTAGGCACTTGACTCTTGGAATCGTTTTCAGTAATCAACCATGTGAATGAAAAAAAAAAAAAACTCCAGTATTTCAAAGATATCCCCTGTCTCTCTCTCTCTCTCTCTCTAAGCTCTTACTGTATGATCAGCAACATCAATATAGAACTACAGAACTAATGTGTAATGTTTTGTAGACTGCATCTGCTTCTCTTATTATCTTAGTATTAGTATTATTATTATTTCCATGGTTTATGCTAACCGTCTTACAGTGTATACACTTTTTCACCTTATTCTTCACTTCCACACTACATGTTTCAGCACTAATGTGCCATCCTCAGGTGTCTTTATGCACGTTAAACTATTGTACTGCATGCCATGATGTCTTCATTCTAAAATGACTAAAATCTGTATTCGTCATATATGTCGATGAATTCTAAATAATAAAACTTTTCAGGATTCATCCTATGTCGCACTCAAACACACGAATTACGCCAATCCTCTTTTATGTGAGCATTCTTCCTACATACATTTGTGTATCGTGTTCTGTGTTGTTTCAAATGTAGACGTACTGTTAGCACACGCCAAACAGTGGATTGAGGGATCGCAAACTCACGGCTAGCTCGATTTGTTGACTTCCGCGGGCTCCTCTCAAACGCAGCATGGATTCTCGCCACTTGTTCCTCTTAGACTCGTGGTCGTCCGGGACTTTTTCCTTTACACAGACACCCACTCTGTTGAAACTGTCGAAACCACTGTCGAATGATCTTAGGACAGGGGGGATTAATGCCAAATCGCCTTCGAAAGCATACTGCACCATGACAACCGAATTTGTTTTCACGAACTCGAGAACGCAGAACGCCTTTTGCTGAGGACTCGCCATTCCAAGGGTAAACGAACAACTGAACATTGCCGGAAGAACGATGTGACTTCAGCACCCTTGTGGCAGCCATTCACAACTTAGATAACTCCTCTTTCAAATGGTCACTGACTCATTCCATGACGATGCTTGAGAACTGAAGCAATGCGTCATGAAATTGGTTCATTCTTTTTGAATAACCATGTATTATTATCTTCAGACACTCTACAGTATTTGAAATAAACTGAATTGAATCGAAATGAATAAATAACATAAATGTAAAATTACTGGAAAAATGTTCATTTGAATCCAGTCCTGTAATCTTACTACAAAACATGTTCATACCTTTCTATACTGACCTGGTGTAAGTATGTAAACAAGAGCCATCTGTAACCATAATGGAACTGTTCTTGCAAAGTTGAGAAAATATCGCTTCAAATGCTGCACCAATAGAATACACAGCTTGCACAGTGTTAAAATCTAGGTGGCTACCCATCTCCAGGAGCAATTTACATTCTGGATCATTACACATTATACCCTGAAATACATACATATATACAGAATTTAAATAATTACATTTAACTATGAAAGATATGTGAAGATAGTCTCAATGCAAATATTGGTAAGGAAAAGAAGACAAAAATATTCTTAACAATTCCCTACAAAAAATATTACCTACAACTTGCACTATACTTTTCCCTTTAAAGTCAAAGTCAAAGTCACATTGCGACTGATGGTCGATCAGTCGCTCAGTAACTCTTGGTGTTGAGCCCCATCTGGGGCTTATTTGACTAGATATTTATTACTCTTTGACAGTTACGGTCTTATTTTTGTGGGGCGTCCTCTCTAACGATAGGACAGGGTTTGTCTTTTGTATATGCTGCTGGTCCTTGCCAGCATTCTTTCTCGGATCCGAATCCCTTGGGACTCGTGACCATACTTTACTGCCTCAGAATTGAGAGTTATTCGACCCCACCTCCACACGGGAAAATATGGACACAGGTTAGTCATTTCCATATGTTTCCATTATTTTAATTTTTCTTCTATAACACAGCAACAATTGAAGCATGAAATTTGCAGTTTCATAATAGCTTAAGCAGGATAGGTCACAAAATATTAAAATATAATAAAATAGAAGACCGTGATTTAATGCTTTGCTATGACTATGTAGTAAAGTAAAATTTTTTTTTTGTGGTTCTCTGGCTGTTACAACAAATATTTCAAAATAAACCAATCCAGTTGTTTACATTGGTTTTATTTAATAACTGCTACATGTTTCAGTCCATATTTTGGACCATCACTGGTTCAAATCCTGATGATGTCATTGGAATTTTCCAATTGACCTAACCTTCCAGCCATATTATGGCCCTGGGGTCGACTCAGCCTCTAACAGAAATGAGTACTAGGAATCTTCCTTGGGGATAAAGGGTGGCCAGCATGTAAGGCTGACAACCTCACTGCCATCTGTGAGCCAACTGTCCAGAAAATGGGGAGCCTCAACAACTCACAGCCATATGGGCCTTCACGGCCTGTTACAGGGGGAGCTCTTTACTATTTTTTACCTCTTGTAGCATACTTTAAAGAATTTTTTCCCTGCGGCAAATATTTAGCAATACATAATCAACCATGCTTTTTGGCTCAAAGTGCTCCTTAAAATGAATGAAACTGAAATAAAATGATAATAGCTTGACAAAATACAGTATAATTTACCATACTGAATTGCATTAATTTGAGCTTTTTATAGACTCCACAAAGAGGTTAAAAGCATGCAAATAGTTTTAACCTTTTATCATATGACTGCTACAAATGGCTTTAACCTATTATCATATGACTTCTATATCATATTTAAGGGAAAATGTTGTTCTGCAGGGCAACTCAGTCTTTTCCTGCCTTCTCTAACTGAATATCATTGATCATACTTCAATATTTTTAATTTTAAGAATAACACAGAAACAACATTATGTGAATGAACACAACTGAGTTAGAGAATACGACTGGCATGAATCCACTGAAACAAGCTGACAGTATTACCATGTGAAATGGAATTTGTGGAACAAAACTTGAATGTACCTCTTGGTAATACTTGAGCAGCCAAGGATTCTTGGTTTCCTTAGCACCAGAATGAATTTGTTGCAGGTGGTGCAAAAACTCTTGTATTGGTCTGTGATGTGGCCTAAAAACGGAAGATTAATTGCAGGGTTCAGCAACTTGAAATTATGTGCATGTTCATATCTAAATCAGGTGATAAAATGAAAAGTATTTACAAAACCAGTTGATGGACACAAAAATGTCAATATTATATAGGCAACAAACACTGAGATGTTTATTAATCCTACTCCTGAAGCTACACACTACAGTTCAAGCTACCCTCGACATATATACAAGAAAAGATTATTATTACTAATACTTGATTTCATGACCATTATGTCAATAACAATTACGCTTATAGTATACTTCTATCTCATACAACAGTAAGAGTTAGAATTACTCATATATTATTAGTCTGTGCATTTGTATCTGATATATTTCAGCCCTAACTGGTCACCTGCCAGGCTTTTTAACGTTATTAAAAGTGTAAGGTTTGAGGTTTTCACAAAGGCGACTATGAAGAATGTCATCTTCTGGGATGTGGCACTGTGTATATTT
>NW_019744130.1:78417-85740 GCF_002891405.2 Cryptotermes secundus
TGTGAACTGACTTTTCTCCGAAATTTCGGTTCACACAAGATCTACACAGTGCCACATCCCAGAAGACAGCATTCTTTATTATTAAAACTGTACAATAATGTCTACATGTGTATAGAATTGTGGTGATTATCAAGATATTCTACCCTAATCACACTGACATCAAAATAATAATTCACACAAATCCATTGCTCATTTATTATCTATCCATTATAAAGTGTTTTATATGCAGTGATAGTTTTTGTAACATGACTTTTCATATCTGTGTAAATCCTGAAACTACTGCAGCAATACATCGGTTTGTTTATACCAATTAGTTGTCTAACCAAGTGCTTCTATTTAAAAATTTGTAAAGTTCCCTTATTCAGAATCTTCATGTGCAGTCTACAGTTGAAAAAGACATGCACAATGGTGAGAAAGAAGCATCAGTACTATGAATTAGAAGCTGAAACACAACAATACAATAACATACATTTTACCTGAAAATGAGTGCCCCACCAAGAATATTTCCAAATTTGTGGAGGATCTGTGGAGCTTGTCCATTAGGGCTTGCTATCAACCAGAATAAGTCTTCTCTACGTAGTGATCCATGAGCAATTTCCTGTCCAATTTGTTGCATTAGAGCTTGTGTGTGTTTAGGATAAGTCCACAACAACACAGCCCTAGCACCTCTAGCACGAGCTTCCACCAACAGATTCACAAGTCCAGAGAACATCCCACTGGCAGAGGAGTGATTGTTCTGAAATCCATTCTACTCTGGTTATTCAGTGTTTCCATATGTTCAAATGACAGTTTGTATATATTATACAGGGTTTTAGGTGGGCTATAAGAATGATACCAACAGCATTAGAAATATAAAATATGAGAGAACACCAGTTCATATATTCTGTCACCCTGTCATGAGTACACAAAAGCTGACTGTTTATTATTTCTAAGGATACTATTGAATAAATGATATAATGATATAAACTCCGTCCCAAGTGCAAACAATATATTATGTGTCCTTGAGCTTGCTCCTTTACACTACATGTTTCGGCCTCAGAGGCCATCATCAGGTGTATAACACTCACGTTGCTGTCACACTGCACCCAGCCCAAAATTTAACATTTTAAAAACACTTTCCTTGTTATTATCAACATATATTTCGTTGATATCTGTCTGGTTTGTAGAATATTTTACACACATTAATTTTGACTTTCCTGTAGCAGCACTATAAAATCTTTAGTTCTAATTTTAAAATACTTTAAAAATTTTCTCTAAATTTTAAAATTTAAAATTGTTAGGGTTACTCGCCCTATGTCTAAAGTGCTGTAGCGGCTACTTCTTGTTTCCAGACTGTGTAGGTGTTATCTGTAATATACAAATATATTTGTATTATTATCTTATGTACATAATGTTTTCTTATATTGTTATTTGTACTTACTCTGTGTAGTCTTCCTGTGTGCGTGCCGCTGCTATCCTTTACTACGTGTGCTGTCTGATGTACTGTGTGCTGAGTTTTATGTTGGTGAGTGTAGGGGGGGATGGGTAGTGGGGAGAGAGAGAGGTACCGTTAGTCTGTATAGATTTCGTGTATCGTTTGAAATATGGGATTGTGTGTTTCTATGTGTGTTTCATTCATGTGTAGGCCTTCCTTACTTATTTTATATATATGGTATTTCTCTAACGTATTCAAATGTCTGCCCTTCTTTCCCGTTGTTACAACTTCCATTACCTCTGTTATTGTTCCATATGCATGTCCTGTATTTAGTATGTGATTTGAGTACCTGGAATTGTTATCATTATTTCTAATATCATGTATATGTTCTTTATATCTAGTGTTAAATGTTCTGCCCGTTTGCCCAATGTATTTCAAAGGGCAATATACACATTTCATTTGGTATATGCCACTTTTATTGTATTTATCTAATTGTGGTTTTTGTTTGAGTATATTTTCTATTGTGTCTCGTGTGTGGAATGCTACTTTTATCTGTGTGTCTTTGAAAAGTTTTGTAATTTTTCTTACTTCTTTTGTACTATATGTAAATATGGCCCACTTTGTTTTATGTTGTTGTTCGTTGTCATGTGTGTTTGATTTTTGTTTTTGTGTTGTCTGATTTAATCTTTTGATTGTGTATGTGCTGTATCCATTGTTGTGTAGTACGTTTTTAATAATGTTCTTCTCTATTTGTTTTCCTTTTTCCGTTATTGGGTATGTGTTGAGTCTATTTATTAGGTAATTAATACCCGACAATTTGTGCTTGAATGGATGGCATGAACTGTTAGGTATTATGATGTCTGTTTGTGTGGGTTTCCTATATATTGTGAATTGCAAACTATCTTCATTGCGATATATTGTTATATTGAATGATTCACACATAGAAACACACAATACCATATTTCAAAACGATACACAAAATCTATACAGACTAACGGTACCTCTCTCTCCCCACTACCCACCCCCCTACACTCACCAACATAAAACTCAACACACAGTACATCAGACAGCACACGTAGAAAAGGATAGCAGCGGCACGCACACAGGAAGATTACATAGAGTAAGTACAAATAACAATATAAGAAAACATTACGTACATAAGATAATAATACGAGTATATTTGTATATTACAGATAACACCTACACAGTGTGGAAACAAGAAGTAGCCGCTACAGCACTTTAGACATAGGGCGAGTAACCCTAACAATTTTAAATTTTAAAATTTAGAGAAAATTTTTAAAGTATTTTAAAATTAGAACTAAAGATTTTATAGTGCTGCTACAGGAAAGTCAAAATTAATGTGTGTAAAATATTCTACAAACCAGACAGATATCAACGAAGTAGATGTTGATAATAACAAGGAAAGTGTTTTAAAATGTTAAATTTTGGGCTGGGTGCAGTGTGACAGCAACGTGAGTGTTATACACCTGATGATGGCCGTCTGAGGCCGAAACATGTAGTGTAGAGGAGCAAGATCAAGGACACATAATATACTGTTTGCACTTGGGAGGGAGTTTATATCATTATATCATTTATCGTGTAGAGTGCAACAGGGTGATTAAATATAATATACTATTGAAATTCCAGTATAAATGTATTCTTTTCCAAGCTATGATAATATAGAAAGAAAGATTTAGAGTAGAAAAAAGCAAACAGTAACAGATCTGTGGGAAGCTTATGGATGTAATATCTGAGCCCTTCATGACAACTAAGTTGAAAAGCAAAGAGTCAGTATATGTTATTATACACACTATCAGATGTGGGTAATTCCATGGAAGTCATCTCACCATACTCAGGTCAACTGCTATTCCTTCCTCTAGTGCCAAACAGATTCCATTTTTGATAGCAGCAGCCTGGAATAGTCTGTGTCCTGCAGCAAATTCACCATCCTCAGATGAGTACACAACACTAATGTAGTTCCATCCAAGATACTTCAAAACATCCACAATGGTATTTACGAGTGATGAAAGAGGGGCTTCAACCTAAGTTAAGAAAATCAGTTCTGCTTAATTCGCAAAAATCAGTACCAGTAAAGTAACTATGAAGTAACCAGCCAAACCAACAAATCTTCCTGTAGCAGTTGATGATCATTCAACTAAATACACGTGTATTTTGTGTGCTTCTTATTATGGAATATACTCAATTAGACCCTACTTGAAATTATTTCCATCCACTTCACACATTATCTATGATTTATTCTAGTAGTATCCTCCTGTCCAAAATTAGAAATCCAAAAATTCTTCCCAATCAAAATCTGATATAAGTTTCAGAGTTTTTTCCAGACCCACCTTGTCTCTTACTTCTTGATTTAATAATCCTTACAGCACTACATGAGTAAAAATTACAAGGCACCTTCCCATTCTTATTACTTCATTCCTTTCAGGTTCAAATGTTATTGTCTTGAGTTCCTTCCCAAATGCTCTTTAACCTCTGTTCTACCCTATGAATGACGGACCATCTTTACATCCATATGAAACAAGTATAGATGTGTTTGTTAATTAATTCATGTTTCTGTCAGTATCTAGAATATACAGCGTTGAATTGTATGATGAATGATGAACGATGAAGTGGACAGGATTTGAAGGGAAGTTGTAGGGGCCTAACCAAGTTATTATTGTGGTACTTACTTGGAAGGACTTTAGAAAACCACAAATGATCTTCATCAGAATAACCAGTATCCTGACTAAGATTCAAACCACACACGTACAAATATGAGTCTAGAAATATTACTACCATCCTGCTAGGTATAAAACAAGCAAGCTTATAATTCTATGTCTATAGTGTTCTCAGAAAGATAATGGAAAACTTGTAACAAAAAAATATTACAAGAAAAATTCAGGGATGTTCAATGGATGGCATGATAAGAAATGACTCAGTTGATATAACGTTGCCAATTTTGTGGAAGCTACATAGAGATATTGGGTTTTCAGACTTTATCCATAGTCCTGGTTTTAAGATAACTAAGAAAAACATGACGTTTTGGAAACTGGGTCTGTTTCCCTCCAGTGAGGAAAAACCCCTATTCTTTTGAGTCCCTTAGAAAGAGCTAGCCTCAATCGCTGTTTCTGTCCTCAGGTGGGGGAAAACACTTATTCTGTTGGATTCCTTAGAAAGAGCTAGCCTCAATCAATGGGTCACTGGGTCCAGTGATTGAGGTGTTTTCCCTTACCTGAGGATGGAAACAGATTCAGTTTCCGAAATGTCATGTTTTTCTTAGTTATCTTAAAACCAGGACAATGGATAAAGTCTGAAAACCCAATATCTCTATGTGTTATACACCATTGTCAGAATCCTACAGTAACTACTTGTGGAAGCTAGCAAGTTTTTCAAGGGGGTTTCCATAATGCTGTTAAGTAGGCCTATTGCTGCTTCACAACTATTATGCAGAAAATCACACCTCAGTGCAATTATTATTTTATTAAAACATGGTTTTATCATCTATTTATTTATTTATAGCCAAAACTTTGACATTAAAGGCAGGATGTTTCATGACTAACTGAGTGGCTACTGGCTTTCAAGGATTATGCTCCATGGAGTTTTTAGACAGTGAAGTATTAAGAATTATGTAAATATAATGCATGTACATATGTGCATATATATACATGTATACATATGTATATCGTCACAATAATGTTCACATGACAGGACTGGCTGGGAATCAATGTAATGTGTTTTAATGTGCTGCCACTTGGAAAAGTAGGTAATATAGGTAGATAATATAAGTACACAAATGTATTAATTAGCTTAATAAGACATATACCTGAAGGATATACTGGTTTTTGCTACCAGTGGAGTCGATTACTGCAGCAGCTTGGCCTGTTGAAAGTGATGTAATATTCATTCTTGACAAGATTTCATTTGCTGCTCTTGACTCTTGTAAAGGTAGAGTGTTCACCACAGCAATAATATGGTGACCATTACCTCCCATTTTCATTCTGTTGTTGAAGGCATCGAGACCTGCAGCCAGCATCACCGTTCGAACTTTAGAGTTGCATGTGTCAATGAGTAAACCCCCCAACTGTAAACCATCAACAGTATGAAGAAGTTGTGCATTCACTTTATGTAATGCCCACAGAAATGCTTCTACCTGTCTTATGGCATTTAAATCCACTTCATCTCTTTTACATTGCAACAAGGAGTCTCTAGTAGTTCCTTCATGAACTGCAAACAGAGCAGCTACATACAGGTTCTGTGGAGATCGAAGCAAAATGTGATAATCTTCTGAATGGTACTGTACATTATACTTCACTGAATGTGATGCTGGCTGCAAAAACTGTGCAGCAGAGTCTGTTGAATCCAAACGCCTTGCAGCAATTGTACGATCAACTGTTGCATGAAGACATGAACCACAGTCTGTGCAAGCATCAGCTGTAGAAAGTGGTTCAAAACTGTCATCCAGTATCTTCAGTTCATTCTTAGAATTGAAGCCCATCACCTGTTAACACCAAGGGGATTAATGATCAGTAATTTACATCCTGAAAATTACATATATGAAATGTAGGATTATTTTAATTTCTTTGATTTAATGGTTCAATACTATAATTCATACTTTGACGATGATAGCAACACTGGTAAGAGATGTAAAGAAGACAGACACAGTCTATACTTAATCCAACTGCAGAAATTTCAGACACAAATTTTAATAATTACTGTTTAATAGTGTACATAAGCAACTAGTGCAAAAGGCACACTCATCCACGATTTGAATTATTTAGGAAACAAGGGGAAAATACGAAAAAAGTGTTTGTGTTGAAATCTGTTACAAGAATGAGTTGAGATAATTCTCATTCTGTAACATGACATGATGCAGACTAGATGAGAAAGTATGAACTGAATCTGGCAGGAGCACTATGATTTTTCTCCTTACTACCACAACCAGAATGATTCTGGGCCCCATCCCTAATAACACCCCTGTTCCTGATGGGACAGAGCAGAGACTGGAGTGTGAATGTGACCACTCACCTCTGGTTATTGTAAAGGGTAACAGAGTACAACATTCTCCCTTTGATGATGTGTTGCTTATGCATAGGTTCTCAACAGTTATTTATCTACCGTTGCACTCAACAGTCAATGTGCTTCAAGTTATTTTCTAGTATTTCCCCTTTTTACTACAAAGTGGTATGTTTCAGACATAACAATCCAGGACACTTTATTTGGATAGAAATAAGAAAAAGCATGATTTGTTTCCTAGACATGATAATCATTTCCTAAACTTATGTATCACCTAACATGAAATTTGGAAATTATTTGGTTTGATAGTATATGAGTAATATAAGAGTAACGGTTTTTTTTTACATAATTTAACTAGCAATAGAACTTAATTTCGAAGTGCCAGAATGCAACAACCATGTCTAACATGAGTGGAAATTTGAACATTGCTTGTGATCACAAAAATTTGCTTATGCACACAACTTGTATAAAACTGTACAAATTGTGTAAGGTTTGCCATTACTTTTACTACTAAAATTAACTTATTTATTATACTGTATATGTTTATCAGTATTTTATTACAAATGTGTATGCTATTGGATGACAACTTACAACCGCACACGGCCGTCACTTCTTGCAACCGTTGTTCACCACTTCTCGTGACCGTTGCCTATCTATCTTTATGTTTATTTATTTTCCCGCTTCAGTAGAACACTTGACTTATTTATTTGCCCGCTTCGGTTGAACACTTTTTGACTCTTCTCAGGGTTGTGCCACGGTAATAACTGGGGCAACGCGGAGACTGCACATTTAAAACTAGTCCACTGATACAAATAAATACTCTATTTTCTGCTTAATCACAATATTGTTTATTTCAGAATCAAACTATAACTTTATCGGCAAGTGCGGAGTAATGTGCC
>NW_019744130.1:86494-99220 GCF_002891405.2 Cryptotermes secundus
CATGACTGGCACAAACTGGGCACTTCGGCACTTAAAGGTTAATGGATGGGTCTCCCTAATAAATCAGTCACTCTATTGAAATGGCTGAAGAGGAACATAGTGTCCATTAAAGAGTATTAAAAGGTTTGGACGGTTACAAACTGTAATTCTTAGTTGTGACTGTAGCTAGGATCATCTGCACATCTACATGACGATGTATTCTCGACAGGATTTATGGAAGGTGAATAAATGAAATGAAATGAAACTTAATTCAACCAAATTAAATTTTATGAACTTGCTAAGAAATGGTTCCTCATACCTCAAAATGTATAATATAAGTTATGTTATACAAATTTTATTTAATTTGAAGTTTCAATTTTGTGAATGTTGCAATTATTGAAATAAACAAGCTGCATTATGCCTTATATCTATTTTTCTCGAAGAAATGTGTGCAGAACTGAAGAAAAGAAAAATCTGGATTCAATGTCTTGCACATCCTTCTGCACATCTCTTTAAGGTCAGATTAATTTAGGTTATTATAAAGAATATTCTCTTCTGGGATATAACACTGTTAGCCCAGAATAAGCATACTGACGTTTTGGCTCCATTTTCATGGCTGAAGAATAAGTCAAGCAAGTAACCAACAATGTACAAGTAGTAAGGTGGGTGCGCCATGGGTATAAACTTGGTTAATTTACAAACCTGTAAAGGAGACCAGGGAGAGCCAACATGAACAAAGGGAAGAGCAATGAGTGTTGGCCTTGAAGAGAGTTGCAGAGAAATGCAAGAATTATCACAAGTAGGCTATAGGGTTGTGGTGGAGAACAGAATGAGGTAGCAGTGGCAGAAGGAGACCTGGTGAAAGGAAGAAGGCAATGTGCATGAGCCTAACAACCTGGCAGAGGACCTCTACAAATGTGGCTTCCTAAATTATTTCAGGGGCTATACAAGATGTTTATATAAACTGCTTAGGCAGTGGCATCACCCGTGTTCAGGTTTTCAGCATGGAGTTGAATCTTGATCATCTTCCTGATGATATGGTTCATGTATCTGAATTTGGTGGAGAGGATACTGATGTTTTAGAGCTGTATGTAGTATTCCAAGTTGGTGCTATGTCATGGCACTTGTCTACATGAATAAGATGGATATGTCAATGATACTTTGACTGGACCATACAGTATCATGTCCCACAATTTATTAATCTTCTAATCACTGCTGTGAACACCTTGGATCCAACTCAGGTTATTATCGTTCATGTGCATGAAAACTGTGACATTTCTCTCTCCTTGTCTCGTTTAGTATCAGCATGCCTGGACAAGAACCTAATTCTTCAGTTTTCCCAAGATTTTAATGTGATTACTTCAAATGATCTTGATACAGTGTAGTTCTTAAGAGTGTAGATTAAAAAAAAAAAATGTAGACATTTCAACATTGCAGTACTGTTTCTCTTATATCGATGCTACGGCCTGAAAGAGAACATGCAGTGCAACTGCCTGAGCATTCTGAAAATTATTTGGCTGCTCAGGCAGATGAGAAATGCACATGGCTCAGCAATATGTGGGAAGCTCTCAGATTACTACACTGTACAAAAGCAGATTTGAGGAACCACTTCAACAAGAGTGGAAAGATGGCCTCCAAATTTTCCAAGTTTATTATCTGTGATCACTGGTCTTAACATTTATTTGTAACTGCATAAGGTAAAGTTGTCCCTGTGCTTAACTAATTAAGCACTATGCCATGAAGGCGTATGGGGGAGTGGATGTATAGATCCACATTTTCTTGACTTCGGCACTAGCTGGATGTGAGTGGTCGCTTCACACCCTGCTGCTTTACCCCCAAGGAAAGGGTCTGTGTTACCCACTGGATAGGAGGCACTGATCCTTAAATCTTTAAGAAAATGAGATATTGCACTGCATAAAGACATAATAAAAATTTCTCCACAACATTTATTGTAAATTACAAATACCATATTTCACTGATATCTACTGAGTAATATGCTGTCAAATTACACATTCAGTTTGCAGTCTGTCTGCTGACAGGTGAAGCAAGTTTTTGTGAGAAACAAAGAAAATGAATTATAGTAATCAATTTTACCAACCTTATGTAGATTTATAACACTTCTATGCTGGTGATTTCCAAGATATTCAACCAACAACAGATCTGGAAATGAACTTGGTTCCTTTAACCAGTCTCTATTTTGTTGCGGCAAAGTAAGACCACTTCTTTGGTTTTGTAATACTTTTGTAAAATAAGCCTCTCGAAAATGTGGATGTGACATTTTCATTAAGTCTGGGCATGGATGCCTCTTGCCATTGAAACATACATCTTCCCATGATAACTGCAAAGCTTGAGCCATCAGAACTACTGATTGACTGACTATTAAAATGTCTTCTGCTCTTAATGCAATGTGCAAATCATCTTCTGATTTTATCTTGTCTATACTGTGAATACAGTCCTGATAAGAAAATGGCCCTGAAGAATTTAACTCGCTATAAGTACAATATTGGCTTTGTAAGTACCTCCAGAGCCACTCATTCTCTTGAGATGGGTATGTCCTTATTTGCTGAAATAATATTTGAAGCCATTAAATTCTGCTTAAGTACCAGTAATGATATAGTTCAAATAATATGATGTGAGAAACTTTATATCCCTCAGAGAATTGCTAGACTCTTAAGTGATTATTGTAATTACTGTATTACTTCAAATATGAGATGTACATTTGATACATTTTTTCCTGTTGAAAAAATTAGGTTAATCTTAAATTTGACAAAGGTGAACTTTTCTAATTATTTTCCTTAAAACACACTTCAAAAACTGGATGCATCTTAAATGTGAGGACATCTTATATACAAAGTAATATGTTATTCTCATCAAACCAAAACAAATCACATGTAAATTCTGTAATTTCAAAATATACGTTTATGAAGTTTTAAAAATATATCTATTAAGGCTGTCAACAGACAAAATAAGAACAGGAAATAAATATATATTTTTCTTGTAGGAGTGAATCATATAAAGCAAAAGCGATACAGTAAACCCTTGATTATCAGGTATCCAAGAATCTAGAATTCTCATCCAACTGGCAAAAATATCAAAGAAAATTTACCATTTATGTGAAAAAAATTAAAAAAAGTTTACACCTTTGTTTGTTGCAGTCAAATTGGGTAACACCAATGTGACACATAAAGTTCGCAAATTAATTATATTATGGAACTTTAATGACCGATAGATTTATTTATTACTAATGCTACATTTGGAGCATAGCTCTGTATGGGGCTGAAACATGGACACTTAGGGCAGTAGATCAGAAACATCTGGAAAGTTTTGAAATGTGGTGTTGGAGAAGGATGGAGAAGAACAGTTGGACCGATTATGTGAGAAATGAAGAAGTGTTAATTAGAGTCAGTGAGCAGAGGAATATCCTACACGAAATAAGAAAACGGAAGGCTAATTGGATTGGTCATGTTTTACGCAGAAACTGCCTTCTAAAAGAAGTTATTGAAGGAAAGATAGAGGGGCGGATAGAAGTGACAAGAAGACGAGGAAGAAGACGTAAGAAGATGCTGGATGACCTTGGGGACAGAAGAGTATACTGTCATTTGAAGGAGAAAGCTCTAGATCGCATTAAATGGAGGAACTGTTTTGGAAGAGACTGTGGACCTGTCATCTTGACAGATTACTGATGATGATGATGATGATGATGAGTGTACTATTACAAGATTGTCATCCTGGCAAAGCAGGCCATGCATGAGGCAAATCTGACCATTTTACAAAAGTAATATGGCATGCTTTGTCATTATCACTGCTGTTAGAAATATAGTAGGCAGAATGTTACTGGTTCTTAGGAGAAGTGTAAATACATATCTGTTACGGATGAAGAGAAATATAGTGGTCAAGAAAGGTGATATTAATGACAGGATGCCCATAATGCTTCAGGATCAGAAGCATTATAAAGAAAAAATCTATTAAGTAAAATAACAAATGTTCATTTACCTTCATATGGCTAATGCGATCTTTCCAGTATTCCTCAAAACTGTGTAACTGATCACTTTGAATTGAGAGTGAATAGATTTTGGCAACTTGTTTTGGCATGAATCTGATGTCACCATGTGTAAGCAAGTTTGAAAAAAATAGCTGTAGAGGGCTTGTGCTGTTTGGATTAATATAATCCTTAAGTGACTCCACAAAGTTCTGAACAGAAGTCTGTTGCATCAATATAAGAACGGGAATCCCATAATTATTTCCTGATAATAATGACTGTACAATATTCTGATTTGAGTTTTTGATATCCTCACCCACACCATGATTTACTCTTTCCATGTATGTATACTGCACTGAGGATAATATACAAATATCATTGGCAGCTGCAAGTTGCATTAATAAATGAGTCAGACGGGTGCTGTAGGCACCAGCATCATGTACCAAAAGCAGATGGTGCCACTTTAACTGCTTCAGCATTGCTAGCATTGCCTGAAACAATATAAAAAATGATACAGGAAGATAAGACAGCGTGATGCACTGAATTTATAGTAGTTTCCCATAGAAGATGGAAAAATAGTTTATAACCGCACACGGCCTGAACACTTCTTACAACCGCTGCTCATTGCTACTTCTCGTGACNTCTGAACAGCATTTAAGAATTAAAACTGTGTAATTTTTGTATAGGTAATAATAGGGCCTGATATTCTTTTTAAGCAGATGGTTTGTTAAACATCAAGAATATAAATTATGATTTCAGAGTACTTAAGCTTGATTTAAACACAAAGAATTTCAAGTGTCCATATTCTTATTCAATTTGATGGCCGGGGGGGGAGTAGCCAAACCCAGTGCACAGATTCTTATCCATGTTCCACAACATAAATCATCTATGAATTTTGTATTACACCTGTTCAGTAAATTTTATAATTAAAAAAAATCATGTGGGTTAAAATTGATATTATTTGTTATATTATTAATTTAACACCTAATCTGAACAAGATTTAGTGTACGAACTTGTTCCTATTAATACGATCTGAGTCAGTATCCTGATCGATCCTGATACATTCGATAAAAATTGAAATTTTTTAATGCCATCAATCCATCCATCGAACATGGCGGTTCGTGAAGTGGTTGATGAATTGAATTGAATTTATTTACATTCTATAAATCCTAAGCAGGTTAGTACCTTTGGATACAGAACAAGTCAAAAGGTTACATACATAAGTACAGGCAATTTTAGCTTAAAAATTAATATAACTTAATTTTACATCATTCTCTATTTACATTGAAGTATTCATCTAAAGAGTAGAAGGAATGAGCATGTAGATAATTCTTTAACTCTGATTTAAACTTTTTAGTATCATTGCCCAAGTTTTTAATACTTTGTGGCAGATTGTTGAACACTTTTATGCCAGTAAAGTAGACTCCTTTTTGATATACTGATAAAGTTGATGAGGGTAGGTGGAAGTTATATTTTTGTCTAGTATTCATGTTATAGACATCAGAATTTAATTTGAATTTATCTTTGTTGTAAACAACAAATAAGAGAAGCGATAATATGTATTGCGATTGAAGAGGTAGAATTTTTAATTTCTTAAATAATTCTCTACATGAATCTCTACTTCTACATCCTGTAATGATTCTAATTATATTCTTTTGTATTTTAAAAATTATTACACTATGTGAAGAGTTCCCCCAAAATATTAATCCATAGTTCATAATAGAATGAAAGTAGGCATGGTAAACCATCTTCAATGTTTCCTGTGACATAAAAGGCTTAATTGATCTCATCGCATAGCAAGCTGCATTTAATTTAGGTATAATTTGTTCAATATGTATTTTCCAAGACAGTGTACTGTCTACATGTATTCCAAGGAATTTTGTATCAAGTACTTTACAGATTAATTTGTTGGCATAACTGATGTCCAGATCAATTTGGTGGTTGTTTTTAGTTGTGAATGATATGTAATGGGTTTTATCAAAATTTAATGAGAGTAAATTGGCTTCGAACCATCTGTTTAAGGCTTCAAATACAATATTTATGTCATTTTTAAAGTTTTCAAATTTAGAGTTCTTAAATATTATACTAGTGTCATCTGCATATAGAATTGGTTTAGATTTATTGTTGATGGTTTTAGATAGATCATTTATGTAGAGAAGAAAAAGTAAGGGACCTAAAATTGATCCTTGTGGAACACCGTGCTTTATAATTCCCCAGTTTGAAAATGCATTATGACTGGAGTTTTTATTATTTATTTCAACTCTTTGATACCTGTTTTTGAGGTATGATTTGATCCATTCATTAGCTTTGCCAGTTATTCCATAGAAATTTAATTTCGATAGTAAGATATCATGATTAACACAATCGAAAGCTTTTGCTAGATCACAGAAAATCCCTCCCACAATTAATCTGTCATTGAGAGCACTTAAAATATCGTTAGTTAGTTCATAGGTTGCTTTTTCTGTTGTTAGGTCTTTCCTAAATCCAAATTGCTCTTTGACTAATATGTTGTTAGAATTTAAGTGTTCAAGTAGTCTATTATACATAACTTTTTCAAAGACTTTTGAGAATGAAGTCAATATGGATATTGGTCTGTAATTAGAGATGCATTTTCTCTCTCCTTTTTTAAAAAGTGGTTTCATTACAGCGTATTTTAAGCGTTGAGGAAAAGTACCTGATGATAAAGATTTATTACATAGATGATTCAAGGGTGAACTGATGTAAACAGAGCTTGCTTTAAGTAATTTGGTAGAGATTTCATCATATCCATGTGAATTTTTGGGCTTAAGGGATTTAATAATGTTTTCAATTTCCTTCCTTGTTGAGAATTTGAGATTGATATTTGGAAATGAATTGTTAAAGGCACGAGACAGATAGTATATTGGATTATTATTATTATTATTATTATTATTATTATTATTATTGGAATATGTTTTCTCAGCTAATGAAAGGAAATATTCATTAAATGCACTTGCGATAGCTTGTGGATTGTTAGTGGACTTCCCTTCAATATTCAAACTTTGTACGTCTTCATTAACAGATTTCTTTCCTGATTCAACTTTCACAATATCCCAGGTGGTTTTAATTTTATTGTTTGATTTTAGAATTTGGCTGTTATAGTTATTCTGTTTGGCTTCTTTAATGACTTTTGACAAAATTTTACAGTACATTTTGTAGTGACTTTTTAGTCTTGGATCATTACTGTCCCTACTGGCCAAATATAGTTGTCTTTTGTGTTTACATGAAGTTTTTATTCCAATTGTTATCCAGGTGGATTTGTTTTTATTTTCATTTTTGACTATTTTTAAGGGAAAGCTTGAATAAAAGATCCTCAAGTATGTGTTCAGAAAGCAATTAAATTTAGAATCAATATTATTGCTGTCAAATACATTGTCCCATGATTCATTACTTAATTTTGTGACAAAATCTGCCATCGTATGCTTGTTGATTTTCCTTACTGTTTGATATTGTTGATTACTGGGCTGAAGGTCAATATTATTTATTTCTATGAGTTGAGCATCATGATCGGATAAGCCATTTATAAAGGGTCCTACAGTATAGTCTCTTAATTTTGAGTTATCAATGAATATATTATCTATCGCTGAACTAGAATTATTTTGAACTCTTGTGGGAAAGTTAACAGTACTGGAGAGATTGTAAGATGATAACAAAGAGTCTAAATTTAGTTTCCTATTACTGTCGATGAGATAGTTTATATTTATATCACCACAAATTATAAATTCAACTTTTGAACTATGCAGTACATTTAGGATGGTTTCTAATCTATTTATAAAGTGATCGAAGTTTCCAGATGGGGCTCTATATAAAGTCAGTATACAAATATTAGAAAAAGGAGAGTCTAACTTTAGAGCACATGCTTCCAGATCCTGGTCTTTGCAATAATCTTCTAAATTTATTTTAGTAAATTTTAGGTTTTCATGTACAAAAATACTCACTCCTCCTTTCTCCAGTGTTTTCCTACAGTATCTAGCACCTAAATTATAATTTTCTAAGTGAAGATGTTCTAATTCCAGCTGTTTCATGTGATGTTCAGTAAGGCACAGTATGTGTGGAAGATTTGAATTCATGGAGCTTATTAGTTCATTTGTTTTGTTTCTCAATCCTCTTATATTCTGATGGAATATTCTTAGTACTTTATTATTCACTGAATTTAGTAGACTGCAATTACCTTTTCCGATTTCCATTGGTTCACTTACATTATTGTCTGAAAGATTAGTTTCTTTTGCAATTTCTTTTACTTGATAAACTTTACTTGCACTCTTTATCCTAAAAAATGATTCTGAACACCCATGACAACTGGAATGTGTCTGCCTTTAATGCTCTCTGCAATGAGTCGCGTCAGCTTGTCCTTGCCTCGAGGATTAAGATGCAAACCATGGACAGTATGTTCGCTCCTCAATATTGTTGATGACACTCCAGTTTTCATCAATAATAGTGAAACAAGCGAAGTAACTTGTGCTTGTTGTGATAAATTAAAATATAACTACAAAAGACCAGAACTCAGATTATCACAAAAAATTACTGAGCTGCTGCAAGAAGAGATAAACATTCCCAATCAGACTGTAAGTATGGATGCTTGTTACTTGCATCACAACGATAATTCTTAATAATAAATTCTTAAATAACCTCAAGCAGCCTATGAACAGAACACTAAGTCAGAGACTGGAAGTTAAACCAAAGACAGAAGACAAGAGAATCAAGACTAAGGCAAGAAGAAAACATACCGTACAATTCCCATCACTGGTGATAGCCACATGAGAGGATGTGCGGCAGAAGTTTATCCTAACCTTGATGAAAATACTGAAGTTGTGATGCTAGCAGAAGTCCAAAATCAATAACTAATTCTACAAAGAAAGAAACTGGAAAAAGAACCTCTGGTACCCATTAGATAGGACCCTCCTGGGACTTGAACTCTGGCTCCTCAGTTTTCCAGCTCATAGGCAGTCTCTATATGTACTACACTACCCAGGCTCAGTAATAATAATAATAATAATAATAATAATAATAATAATAATAATAATAATAATTCTNAGTTATATCAAGGGTAAACATAATAGCACCATTAATAGTGACCCATCACACTATCTGGCTTATGCCTTTGACAACTCATCTGTGAACATAAAACTCAAATTTTCAACAAGGGAAACTGAAAGCATCATTAAATCCCTTAAACCTAAAAATACATGTGGATATGATGAATTATCCACTAAATTGCTTAAAATCAGCTCTGTTATATTACCTCACCTCTAAATTATATATGTAATACATCCATTTTGTCAGGGGCCTTTCCTCAATGCCAAAAATACTCTACAGTAAAACCGATGCTTAAGAAAAGTTGATAGAATGGATGTTTTCCAACTACAGAGCAGTATTCTTACTGACCTCTTTCTCAAAAATCCCTGAAAAAGTAATATATAACATACTACTTTAACATGTAATTAATAACATACTAGTGAAAGAACAGTTTGGATTTAGGAAAAATCTAGCAACAGAAAAAGCAACCTATGAACTAAATAATGGAATCATAGATGCCCTAGTTAGGAAATTACTATTAGGCTAGATCTTCTATGATCTAGCTAAAGCAGTCAACTGTGTTAATCATGACACTTTGCTGCTCAAATTAAATTGGTATGGAATAACTGGCAAGGCCAATAATTGGATTGAATCATACCTTGTGGCTAGATATCAAGGGTGGAAATAAGAAGCATAAACTTTAATCATCAGATAGCTTCATAATGGGATAAAATAAGTCATGGCATCCCACAAGGATCCATACTAGGTCCTTTGCTCTTTCTTCTCTATATATATATGACTCACCAGACTTTGTTAATAATAAATCTAAACCAATTTTGTTTGCAGACAATACTAGTATAATAGTTACCAACGCCCACAGATTTTATAAGTGACATAGCAACCATATTCAGATACTTAAATAAAGGGTTCAGAGCCAATAGTCTTTCACTAAAAACCTTTCAGCGCCGGAAGGCATTTAAATCGCTACTCAACTCCAATGCCGGCGGCTATTTAACTAATTAAATCGGATAATGCAGCACTTAACTTAAAGCGTAATAAACGAGGAAAAACTGGAGTTTTTTTTTCATGTTTTCACACAACGTCCTGAGAAGTATAGAGAATTAGAGTATTGATCCACACTACTTTAAAATTATTTTTGGGCCAGTAAGCGTATAAAAATTATGAACAATAATATCGTATTACCTTAAAAATTCAGCCGTGTGTGGTAGTCGCGGAAACACTCAATGCAGAGGCCCACGCCGCACGCATCACACCAATACACTGTGTCCCTTCTCCTTCCGCGCTTTTGACACACAACGCATTTTCTCTGTGGTCTAGATTTCTTCGCCGTTGGAGGAATCTTGCTGATAAAATGTCGTTCTGTTAGACGGGGCACTGTGTTGTCTGATGGATGTGAACCCGGCACTTTATGTTCCACAGCACTCGCATATTTCACGAACAGGCCCTCAATCAACTGAATTCTGAATGATAATTGCTGAATTCGTATGCCTGTGTTACTCCTGTACACTATCATTGAATTCAGAATTGAGGCGTTTAGGAGCCTGCGAAACAGCTTCATGTACCACTTATTCATGCGCTTCCTCTCGATCAAATAAGGGTGAAGCAGCTGGTCCTTCAAATCGACCCCTCCCATTGACTTATTGTAGTCCAATACTGAAACTGGTTTCGCCACCTCCTTGCCTCTAACTGTAACAGTCCTGGTGTCGTGACTGTGATAGGTGGAGATCATGGTGACTATTTTTTTGTCGAACCACTTTGTGACAGAAACGGGTCCAGAATGTTGTGCCACGATTTCGCCTTTTTTTAGTTTAGTGTTTTTCACTTTTGGAGGCACATTCTTACGATTCAATTTCAGAGTGCCAACACAGTCGGTCTTGTGCGTTATCTTCAGTAGCCTGGCTAGAGTTGGAGAATTGTAAAAATTATCCATCCACAGAGTCCGACCTTGATTCAGGAGAGGTTCTACCAGTTTCAGGACAATGGCTGAAGTTTTATTGGTGTCTACTGTGATCAAAGGTGATTCAAATTCTGTATCCTTGCCTGTATATACGATGAAGGACCATAAATACCCCGTGATGGAGTCACACAACTCGTAAGTTTTAATTCCAAATTTGGTTGCCTTCAGAGGGAGGTACTGTTTGAAAGACAGACGGCCTTTCCAAAGTGTCAAAGATTCGTCAACTGAAATGTCCTGGTTTGGGAGACAGAGTTCCTGAAATTTCTTATTGAGATGGAAAACTACTGGGTAAATTCTGAAAAGTTTTTTTGGTCCTTCAAAAGTGCTGATGTTTTCATTGTTGGCGAACTGCAAATATTTACATATTAGCTCCAGTCTGTCTCGCGTCATAATGTCTCTAAATCCCGGTGTTGAAATTACTCTTTTTGTTGTAAAATACGACCGAAGAGTTGGTTTCTGTACAATGCCCATGAGCATGAACAAACCCAAGACAACATAAATCTCTCCCTCTGTCACGGGTTTCCATGCCTTAGAATGCGACCTCACTGATGGTTCACGCCCCCGTAGAAACAGTTCCGCGTGTCTATTTGTTTCTGCGACTATGGTATCAATAAGTTCCTTGTCGAAAAACAACTCGAAAACGTTCACAATTTCCGTTACATCTTTCGCAGGGCCTTGAGCTCCAACACTGCCCGTGAAATGTTCTCTGTGACCCCTATAGTTCTCCATATCCTCCCAAACGAATTCTTGATTTGCACTGTCATCTTCATCGCTGCCCTCATTTCCAACAGCATCAATCAAGGCACGGTCATCTAACTCGTTTTCAGAGTCAAAATCCGAATCTGACAGACTTTGTTCCGAATCACTTTCAAGCAAACACTGTATGTCCTCGTCACTCAATACACCCGAACTTCTCTTGCTCGTCCCAGCCATCTCTGCTACATGCCTACATGCAAACGATGCAAACTGCATTAGCTATTTGTTGAAGTTGTTGAACAAGGTGAACCTCAAGGAATGCACGTCATATCAGGGGCACCGTCACGTGGTTTCTCATTCCGTTCAAGAGGCAGCACTCGTCACTGGCGGAATGGAAATCGATTTTGCTTTGACCAACACGCAGGGAGATCACAGACTATCGACCTAGCATATTTAGTTTTTAACTACTCCAAGAGGTGGAGATAGCTTTGTACGGCAATACTACACCCTACGCGGAGACGCGGATTGGAGTTGGAGTACGAGAACGCTAGTGAGGTTAAGTGTTATTACGTTCGCTTTTTGTGAAGAAAGTGCGGTTTTTACTCTAATACGGTGGTGTTAGACAACAGTAGTAAGAGTCCGTATATTGCAGAATTAGTTTTGGTTTCCTTATCGCGAGTTACGAGTACGTATAGTGCGGGGTTCGAGCAAAAACACAACGGCCGGAAGCACACGTGCTTCCGACCGGGGACTCTCACAATATAAAATGAGTGGCCTAGAAATGGAAGCAGATACAATGGAAGAGGTAGGAATACACGACGAAGCAGGGGAAGAAGTGGTGATGGAGGATGTGGATTATGCAGAGATAAACAATAAGACGGTTACACAAAAGAAGAGGGTGGCAGGAAAAACAGGACCTGAACTGTCGTCAGAAGAGGAACTGATGGCACAATTTAGCACCGTTAGAAGCCGTAAAAAACCAAGGAAACTGGTAACTGATGTCGTAAAGAAGAGCACAAATAGCCATCAGAAGTCCAAAGAGATACAGAATCAGAATGAA
>NW_019744130.1:100472-111164 GCF_002891405.2 Cryptotermes secundus
CATCTACAACATTCACAGCACACATAACAGAAAAATGCACAGCAGCCATCAAAGCTATATACACCATCCGAAACCTGCAACTATTATCGCTAGAAACAGCAATGAAAATATTCCATGCAAAAATTTGTCCCATACTACTATATGGCATAGAGATAACCTGGGAAAAACTATCCAAACAAAACCTGCGGAAAATGGAACAAGTGAAGGCAAGATACCTTAAACTAGCGCTAGGGCTTCCTAAGAACACACAATCCAGACTAACATACGAACTCTGCAAGGAAAATTTCCTGTTAGAAGAACTCAGATATCAACTGCCAAGCACAAAAAACTCAGAGGAAGTTATCAAAGAAAGAAAACAAAAAAGAGAGGAAATATGGGAAGAGTTCTACAGCACTGATGCAATGACTGACAGAACCTGGACAGGACCCAACAGAAAATTACGACACACAATTACTAGGTTGGCAACACACGGATTCCACCACAAGATATGCAAGAACGAACGTTTCCACGAAGCAAATGACGCGTGTGTGTGTAAACACTGTGATAAAAAGTGCAGTAGATACCACATTACCATATGCAAAAACTTAACCACATCAATAACCGAATACAGTCGCGGATAGAAAACAATTATTCTATGCACATTGTGCGCATTCCCGTATTATAATACTACACCCTACGCGGCGGGCTACAAAACTTCTTCAGAGACTTCAAATGTTTAAAAAAAAAACAACCCGGGAAGTTCAAAGTGGGATAACGAATATACGAAATGATTGATAGAAATTTCCTCTTTAATTTGATACCAAAAGAATTACTTTACATGGAAAGCAACAGTTCAAAATAAGAGCTGAAACTTTGCACTGCACAAGACGTACGATACACGTCGCCCGGCGAGATGTGGCATTTAAATGCTGACGTGCAATGTACGTCGGCCAGAACATGACCCAAAATTCCTTGGATTACTTATAGATAGTACACAGTCTTGGAAATTACATATTGAGCAGCAAGTAGACATGTGAAGTGCAGCTTGTTATGCACTTGTGTATTAAACCCTATATGTCTCAGAACTAATGAAGATGGTTTACTATGCCTATTTTCAGTCTACTATGTCATATGGAATAATATTCTGGGGAAACTCTACAGATAGCACTAAAATCTTCAAAATGCAAAAGAGGGCAATTAGAATTACCACAGGAAGAAGAATAGAGATTCTTGCAGAGATTTATTTAAAAACTTAAAAATATTACCTTTTCACTCACAGTACATACTCTCACTCATATTGTTTGTGGTAGACAATAAAACCATGTACAATCTAAATTATGACATTCGTAACATAAATACAAGACAAAAACTCAACTTTCATGGACATTCAGTAAATCTATCTCTATATCAAAAAGGAGTTCACTCCTTCGGCATCAAAGTGTTCAGTAGTCTCTCAGAGTCTCAAAAAAGAAACTGGTAATATTAAGCAATTTAAAACAGCATTTGAAATGTTACTTACTTACTCACTCTTACTCCATAGATGAATATTTCAGTGTAAACAAACAGTAACTATTATCAGTTCTAAGCTAAAGTGTATTCTCAAGCATGTTACTGAATCATTTTGCTTATTTGCAGACTGTGCTGTATGTATTCATTTAGCATGATAATATTAATACTGTATTATAATCTTATTAACTTTTCAAGCAAAACTATTATTGTACAGATATTTTGCATTTGTACTTGTTCAATAACCTATGGTATCAACCTGTACTTGGATTTATGAAAATAAATAAATTCAAATTCCTAACGTTTTTACATGTAACCAGAATATGAGATTTTTGCTGATCATGAATATAAATAATACAAGGAGGACAGATTTAACACAGGACATTTTTATTACACATAGCAATGTTCCAAAGCATATATTGAAAATGGCTAATGTAAAAATAGTAGTACTAAACCATGTTTGTTCAGAAAATTGTCCAAAAATCTAAAATCATGAACACAGTCAATACCTTGGCTTTTTGTTCTGCAGGTATGATCATTTCTGGATCCAACTTTATAACTGGAAGCTGAAGTTCTGTAAGAGCTGATTGCACTTCTGGATCATCAGATAAACCTGCATCATCCAACACCCCAAGCTTTATTGCTGAGGGTATGAAGAAGGTACTGTTAACTCCTTTCAATACTGGCAGAAATTCTCCAAGTTGTGTCACTGCAACTCTTAACCTCCCACAGGTATCAAAAGCATGGATTCCTGTATAAACCAACAGATCATGATGCAGTTGTTCTCAAAATGTGGTCCACGGAAAATGTGTGGAGCTTCAGAACATGCATGCAGTTACTGTCTATAATGAAGTTAATTGTGACTTCCAATTTTTAATATTATTAGACCTCATTTTATGAAAGTTACTGATATTCTGGCAAAGCCAATATACAGACCACGACCATCAGCTGTCCCTCATATTTTATGGAAAATGCTGGAAAATATTTGTATAATGTCTTCAAAAAGTAAATATGGATTCCACTGAAAAATGTCATATTTTATTAGTAATTACTGCAGCAAAATTTGTAACACTTACTGGACCATTATATTGAATGTAAATTTAAAGAAATTATTCTTTGTATCATGTTGTTTCTATGCAGTTAATTCATAAATAAATATAATATGTAAATTAAGAAGACATAGTTTTAACTGACAGAATATGGAATTGGTTTAAAACCTAATATGTTTGAATAATAACTGTGTTGCTAATTTTCAGTATGTATAAATTGTGGGTATTTTTCAAATGCCCCACCACATCGTATTTCCTGAACCTATATATATATATATCAGTCATTAGATATTATTACACAATTAAAAATACAAATAAATATAACATGAAGTAAGAAGACAATATGTTTTGAACTGACATAGCATGGATTTAGTTTAAAATATAATAATGTAACGTGTTTGGAGTAGGTACTTCCATGGTAACGCAATAACAGTGGGCCGTTGCATAGACAATTGCAGAATCAACGAAGCAGAGTTTCCCCAGAGATGAACAACAGAAGGCCGTTGAGTAACACTGGATGAGATGAAACTCATTACCAGTGTATAAAGAGCGTTCCTGAAGCAATGGATTGCCGAACACGTGAGACCGAACCTTGGCAAGAGGTGTCTACTGAGTCCGCAGAACGCCTACATAAACTGAGAGCTACAGACACCAAGAATACAGTTGGAACTTAGTCGCCATACAAGACAGTTGGAAGATAGCCGCTGCAGAATACAGTTGAAGTGTTAACAAATGTATGGTGTGTAAGAGTGAATGTCCAATAAAGATTCGCTGAATCCGAGACCCACATAAAGTTATTTGTTGTGTGACATACCCAACACGTGACAATATGTTTGGATCATAACAGTGTTGGGACTATGGGAACCTCCCACAGTGAAGCAAGCACTCCCAATTGGTGCTCACCATGGCAGCTCCAATGCCCATTGGTTCGCGTGCTGCTTAGTGACAAAAGTATAAAAATGTGGACCTCAGTCACAACTGGTCACAACTATGAATAGAAGGGGCTAGCCTACTAGTAGCAACACTGCAGCCTATTCCACCAGGGCTCACCAGGCCAGCCAGCCAGCCTCGCCGCAACCAGTAGTGGTGAGCCCGCTACTGCAAGAGCAACACCCAGCATCCTGTGGGCTTGTCAGCACTGAGCTGCTGCAAGGAAGAACGGCAATACTAGTGCTGGCTATCCCACTGCGACAAGAGCTTTGCCTGGTATCCAGCAGGTGTGCCTGGCTTCTGACAAGTGGCCTTTTCAGGGACAACTATATCACTGCCATCATTAGTTCAGGTTAGCCTGCTACAAAAGGAGTTTTTGCTGGTATTCATCAGGTACGCTCTGCTTCCATGTTTGCCTGCAATATTCATTCTGACAGCAATAAACATTTGTTGTAGTTTGATGTTCTTGTCTCTCCGTGCCACCAGATTCGACATCCCACATTGATGACCCTGATGAAGCATGGAGGTTGCAGACAGTTCACCACCACCAGAGGTATCTGGAATGGCCTTGCAGCTCCAGCCGTTCTGGGCTGAACGGCCAGCTGTGTGGTTTGCCCAATCTGAGGCGCAGTTTTTCTTGGCTGGCATCAGCAGCAAGAAGACTGGGTTCTGCCATGTGATCTCGCAGGTGGACCACCGGTACAGCTCAGAACTAGGAGGTATCATCACCTCCCCACCCGAATGCAACCCCTATGCCATGCTGAGGACAGAGTTGATGAGGTGACTGTCCCCCTCGACAGAGCAGTGCAGCCACCAGTTCCTTATGCTAGAGATGGGTGACCGCATGCTGTCCCAGTTTCTATAGCACCTCAGGAGCCTTGCCTCAGATGTGCCAGATGATTTCTGCCACCCCATCTGGTCTAGCTGGCTACCCCCCAAAATGCATGCTATTCTTGTCAGTCAGCCTGAGGGAAGCTTGGATGCTGCAGTCCGCTGTGTGGGCCATATCTCCTAGGTCACTCTTCTGCAGGAGGTCAAGGACTTCTCCCGCCCGGTGGCAGGACTCAGATCAAAACAGGACTATATTTGCATCAGCTTCATGGAACCTCGCCTGAGCTCCAGGGACCCTTGCTCCAATTCCAGGGATCAGTTCCCCAGCTCCAGGAACCACCATCCAGGCAGCAGATTCCCCTCCTGAGGTGACACCGCACCAACCCTGCTGGTACCATCACCACTATGGAGCCTGGGTGCAAAAGTTTACTTAGCCCTGCTCATACAGCCAGCAAGGGAAACCAAGCAGCAGACATCACTGGCTGCACATGTCTGTGCTACAGCACTAGGCTGTCTCTTCTTTACATATAGACTTAGTAAACGGCAGTTCCTTTTTGACACAGATTCTGACCTCTGTGGCTAACTCTGCAGGCTCATTCCGTGACACAGAGAACGGTCAACTATGACCTCTGTGCATGTAACGGCACTAACATCCACATCTATGGATGGTTCCCTCTCAACCTCAACCTGGGTCTATTCCAGGATTTCATATGTTGGTTCATGGTGGCTGGTGCCATACATCCCCTCTTTGGTGTGGACTTCCTGTCTCATTTTGGCCTGGTGGACTGCTGACACAACTGCCTGCTGGATGGAGTGACGTTGTTTGACCTGGCCCAAGCAGCCAGTGCACTGATTCCAAGCATGAAGACCATCAGTGTCGCCACACTAGTCGACAGCATCCTTGCTGAATTCTCAGACCTCATTCACTGAGCTGGAGTCTAGCGTGAAGTGGGCCACACCACTGTCCACCACATCTGGACTATACATGGCCCACCAGTCACCTACCAACCACGGCGACTAGCACTGGACCGGCTCACTATCGCCAAAGCCGAGTTTGATGCCATGTTGTGAGACGGCACACTCACCGCTCAGAGAGTTCGTGGTCTTCTGCTCTACACATCGTGCTCAAGAAGGACAAATGTTTGTGTCCTTACGGCAACTACAGAGCACTAAACACCTGGACCATCACCGATCCCTAAACTCCATCTGTCATATCCATGACTACTCCCACCAGCTTTTCGGTTGTTCCAGCTTCTCCAAGATCGATGTGGTGAGAGGTTACAGTCAAATCTCAGTCTGACCTGACGATATACAGAAGACCGCCATGACCACTCCATTTGGCCTATTCCTTCACGTTCATGTTCTCCTTCGTGTCCTTTGGCTTGTGCATCGCCACCCAGACATTCCACTGCTTCATGAAGGACATTCTGCGGGGACTGGACTACTGTTTCGTCTGCTTGGATGACATCCTCATCTCCTCCTAGTCACATGAAGAGCGCGAGAGGACTTTTCAATATGTATAAATTATAGGGTATTTTTCTAATGCCCCACCATATTATATTTCTTGAACCTATATATATATATATTGTAACGTATTTTGTTACTGAAGACGCCGTAGAGATTGTTAATTGGTTTATTCAACAACCTACAAGTCTCGGCTACAATTAATTATAACACCGTTATGGGTTTTCACAATTTACAAACCTTATTCAATATTCACTTCACTCTATTGTCAGTAGTCTACACGTTTTTATAACGCGGGAGTTATACAAGTGCAACTGTATCACACACTCCCAATTATTACTCGGTAATCACGTATCACTGATTCTCGCACACGTGTCCATAACTCGTACTATCTCGTAAACTCGAGAACTAATTGTCGGCGGCTGATACGCTTTAGACTGACTGCAGCGGCTGTGTATTTCCCTTATATAGTCACAGAGCTTGCCTGTTATGCAATGGGTACCGCTGTTGTCTGACATTGTGTCGACAGCGGCGTCACAGTCATGTGCCATGTCATAGTGCGGAGGGGGGAGGGACGGAGCGCTGACTCATCTGCCATGTCACTGCTGGGTAGGGAGGGGTTGTCCTCCATTGCGCAACATGTCACTATATATATAAAATGTGACTTGATGCCTGAAGACTGGAATGGCTGAGCCAGAGCGGAAGTCCACTGCTAACCAACGGCTTGCCAAACACATGTTCATGCAGCAATGAACAAATCAATTGCTAGCCAACAGTTCAGTAAGCATGTTTCTCTGCTGTGTCTTCACCAGTCATTGTCTGGTAACGGTTTCCAACGCCATAGCTACCTCATCTTCCATTTTCACTCTATTACTGGCTGGCAATTGTCTCCAAACTAATTAAACTATAGACCTGCTCTGCTTATAACACCTCAGAATGGACTGCGAAAAAAACGCTGCTTTAAACAGTTCTGGTATTGCATCATGCAGCTTTTGTGCGGACCGTGTAGAGGACACCTTCCCATTTAGTTCATTGTGCTTGTTGGGAATTTGTTGCCTAGTAACAGGCATTGTTTACAGATTCATTACTTAGCAACAGATCTACATGCTACAATATATTTTGAATTCATACTTTAAATTCAGAAACTCTTTTGTCCATGTGTTTCCAGGTTTTAAAAAAATGGAATGATAATATTGTCACAGGAGTGTGGAATGGTGGGTTCACATTTCCTGACATGCAAGAGCCTCCAGTTCTGGAAATAATGAGGACCCCCCCACCCCATCTCTGTCTGAAACTGCTCAAATTATGCCAAAGGCCAAGGTCACCAAAAACTGCCTAGAACCTCCTGAAGCATGGCTCCACTTATAAAATTGGTGCCAAATTCTTGCTATAGCTAGATCAGTTCATTGCAGCACAGAGCAGTAGAGAGAGCCACGAGTCTGGTAGTGTTTAGTTAGTCAGTGCAGTCCATTAGTCAGTTAGCGAGTTAGAATAATCAGTCAGTTTTCCATTCAGTTCAATGCAGTGCTGAGAACGTGAAAGTGAAGGTGAATGCTTTGGGTGTGTGGTGAAGTGATGTGTGGACAAAGAACTGATCTCAAAAGCAGAAGTTGTTATGGATGAGGGGACAACTGCTCCAAATATCGATAACCATTAGAATATTAATGAAATGATGAAAATCTGTGGCACTAAACAAAGGTATTCAAACAAGTTACTTGTTACTAACTTACCAAGAGAAATACCTGGTAGAAAAGTTGAACCACTCCTTTGATTCAAGAGAGACAGAATCCACCTCATTGCTTCAAATTTTACAATACCATTTTGAGTGGGCAAGCCACATCCATAAACACCAGCCCCACGTTCACTTACTTGCATTATTACACCTGAAATAGTATAAAGTAGTCACATAAATTTATAAAATATAAATATGAATTTCAATTTTAATTTAGTACAGATGGTCTAATATTTTAATAATACTTTGAATTTAACCTTCTCATGTTAATTGAACATTCATTTCCACTTCAACCCTTTCAGGGTGAATGCAGTGCATAATCATGTCAATGTATAGCATCCACTGTGTCAGCTATGAAGATAGTTGTTTTCAGCCTGTTCTCTTTCTTCACTTACTTACCTACGTACTTATGGAGCTGAGCCTTTCTTGAGAAGCTGCCAATTGTGCAGCCACTCAAGAATTTCCCAGTTTTTTATGGAAACCGAAGGTTCATTACCATGTTCACAAGAGCCTTTTTGAGGCTTTGTGTTCATTTTCGTAACATAATTATTTTTTACGGTGAGGAGTTGTTAGCCCCATGCCCAACCCCCAAGCTGGAGGACCACCTTTGTTGGCTGTTCGCTACTGTTTATTCAATATATTCGCAGCTACCCTCCAAAACTGGAGGGCGTTTCCTCCATCTGCAACCTGAGGACGCGTCATGCCATGGTGACAAGGGATCCACCTAACATGGTCTCCTTTTCACACTAATGCCAAATATAATTTTATTATGTATTCTTTGAATGTCTCACTTAGTTGAAGAAAGGCTGTGCCATAGTTCAAGCTGTTAGTTGCTGGCTTCCCACTGCGGCCGCCCGGGTTGATCTTGGGTCTGGTCAAGTGGGATTTGTGGTGGACAAAGTGGCGCTGGGGCAGGTTTTCTCCGAGTACTTCGGTTTCCCCTGCTAATCTTCATTCCATCAATTGCTCCACAATCACCCTCACCTATCATCTGGGGCTGGTACAATAGGCCAGAAGTGGCTGCAGTACAAGGGACTTAGTCCCGCCCGACTAGCAATAAAAAAATAGTTGAAGAATAAAATATTTTTCAAGAAAAAGTCAGTAAAACAGTAAAACTTTAAATGCTGACAAACAGAACCTCCTCTGACAGTTATGTCTGTGCTTAAGATTTGTGGAGGTGAAAGGACTAATTTCCTGAGATTTGATTAAAACAAGTCATAACATACAAATACCGTATGTCTCTCTTGTTACTAAGAGGAATGTGTATATATATGATGAAATGAATGTTTTGAATGAAATCTTCATGGGTGATTAGCTGTGTTAATACTAAATTGGTCTCCACATTAATCCAGTCCATGCCACCCCATTCTATTCTCTAAGATCCACTTTAATATTATCCTCCACCTACGTCTATGTGCTTCTAGTGGTCTCTTTGCTTCTGGATGCCTCACAAAAACCCTGCATGCATTCCTCCTTGCTCCCATGCGTGCTGCAAAAGAGCATGACTTCAAATCCATTAAAAATTGTGTATATTCACATCAAATGGGCAGCTGCAATGATGGTGTTCTTCACTCGTGTCTTCTTTCCAAATCCTTCCAATTTATCGTGTCTCTACGTTCCATCATTCGATGCTTTATAATCTAGCTATTGACAGCATCGTAAATGAACCCATAAAAACAACCATTTCTTTTCTATGAAAACTACACGCTCAAGAGGGTCTGAAAGAGTGCCTAATGTCTCAAATATCAACCTTCGGTTTTACTGCTTAGAGGCTGTCCAAAACTTAGAAACATAGTCCTGAAACTACATGGATCGTCCTGGATGGAGTTAAGAGTCGCACTGACAAAACAGATTATAACTACTGCTGGAATAACAAGACACCAGCTGTGACCAATTTAATTTAATAGATCAATTAAATGCATGGTCTTACATGTTTGGCCCCTTGTGGCCATTCTCAGAGGATGAGAATAAAAGGAAATTTGAGTTATACTTGTTACAAATTTTAAAATTATGGTTCACAAATGTAAGTTACACAATTTTTATAAAAAGATATTTCTTAAATTTTTTTATAGTAAAAGTATGATTCTTTATGTCTTCCTATTCGCAAATCCTCTTGACAATTTGCATACTATATTCCTACATGTACTAAAATACTGGAAACGTTTACTTTGTGTTATGATAGGAATATAGGATTTTGTATGTGTGCATTCAAATCACAATAGTGTGAAATAGAAGGGAAACCGACACATTGTTTTAGAGGCTAACTCCATACTGACATGCATGACTGATTACCCAAGAACACTTCACTGCATAGTCATTGTGAAAGCTTCAGGTCATGTAAAAAAGTTGTGGCACTTAAGTGTATAATTATGTATTTAATACATTAATTTACCATTAAACTATATTTTGAGACTAGTGTAATTTTAGACATTTCTAAACGAAATGCATAATTGATGCAAAATTATATATAGAGGAAGATATGATTTATTATCAACTGTGGGAACATCCCACATTATCACGCATTTCTGCAACGCTCGCTCTTCACATCACTTTTCACCATCACGCCCGCTAACCAATCAGATTGCTTCAAATGTTCGTATTTATACTGCGCTCGCTGCTAGCCCGAATCTACGTCATTACGTGCGCTAGCCAATCAATTCTTCCTCCTCAATTTAGAGTTTCGCTCCGCCCACCGTGCAGTGTATAAAAATGGGCAGCTCCAACGGCGAGTTATCGGTGATGGATAGGAGGATGGGAGATTTGGAGTCGACAGAGATTCAGGTTGAGTGAGTGGAGTTGAGGAGTTCGATTCCGAGTTAGTGTGCTGTTGTATATGTCTGAGCGGATTGGATTCGATGCAGAATCGGGATCGAGTGGTGGATTCGAGATTGTCTGTTTGACAGGACAGGACTGATTCACGCTCAAGGAGAGTATAAAGGAGTTCTATTGCTGGTAGCTCTGAAATTTTCAGTATTTTGTTGTTAAAATTATCAGATTTTGCTTGAGGCCTGTGTCGTGTTGTGCCGTGCCAGACATGGCGGGCGCCTCGGTGCCTGGCTATCATGCATTCTGGGCAGAGAAAAGAGCCTCACTACAGGCAGAGTATAAGGAAAACGTGAAGCAATATCCTGCAGCAGATGAACATTACAGGAGACTGTTCAAAATCATTTGTGATATTGAGGATGTGGCCAGCTTCACACC
>NW_019744130.1:114623-122287 GCF_002891405.2 Cryptotermes secundus
ATCGGACAAGGCGAAGCCCGACACAGAAAGTATAAGAGGCTTAAACTTGGCGGCGGTCAGGCATACGACCGTTCAAGTGAATAGACTGCCGTGGTAGCTAATACTACTAGGAAATATATATATATACATATATAAAGGGCATAATCTGCTGTACCTAGCCTGGACTGACAGAGGCCGTGTATATATTGTACATAGAAGTACGGAATAAGTGTGTATTTGTAAATGTATGTAAATACAGATAATGGACTTAATACAGACTGACTAACAATTGACAGATCCGACCTCTCGTCAGAGAGGGCGCTACACATGGACAGGACAGTAACTTTCATTCAAAAGAAATATCTGGTCATGAGCTCCAGCTTGGGCTCGACACCAAGACAGACAGACTGACCGATCGTCAGTTGTAACATGACCTTGACCTTGGCGAGTTATCAGTCTGACTTCAGTCTTCGATCTAGCTACATCAATCAGCAGGCTTCGTCGCCAGCGCTCGGTCTTCGGAGGCATCGGCAGGCTGCGCCAGGCACGACTGCCTCGGCCCTCCGGCTCTCTCACACCCGACTCACTGGGGCACCGCGCCTGGACTCGCCGGTGGTCGTGTTACTGTCCGACCCACTGGGCATCTGGCGTAGCCACTGCCTCATTACTCCTACGACCGCGCTCAACGACTAGCCTCTCACCAGCAGCCGCCGCGCTGCGATCAATCAACCTCCAACTCAAGCTGCCGCACGGCAACCAAGCAACCTCCAGCCACGGCCGCTCTGCGGCCAGGCCACTCACCGCAACTAGCCTCTCTCCTTACCGGCGTGCGCCGCGCTACCTCTCCAATCAAGCATCTCAGCAACCGCGGTCCTTTTCAGGACCAACAAACTGTTCCGAAGAAGTGGGTTGTCATCGGAGTAATGACAAGACTACATCAAGAGCCCCACACAACTATACGTGTACATTATGAATTCAGAGATGATGTGGTTACATTCAGTGTCTGACTGTTGCTATTATTTTCCAGACAGCCTCAATAGGTACATAACCTCACATTCATAATTACAAAATCCGGTGTACTCATATGTATATTCAAGGACTACAGTTTTCTGGGATGTGACACTATGTAGTTTTGTGGCCCCCATATCCCACCACGAAAACCTCATATCATGCTTGTGTATCTTTTTTGCTTATGATGGAGAGAAAGGAAGGATTAGAGAATGACAAAAGGGTGGACAAGTAAAAAGGATGGGAAAGGAATGTTGGATAACCTTTGTAACAGCAGATTTGTGTCTGTAATAACTTAACATCAAATCCAGTGAGGTATTTGGGATTGCAAACACATTATGATAACCCATTTCTTCCATTGTGTATGGCTTTCCACTGATGTTTCTTCCTTTCATTCAGCTGCTGTAGTTCTTGAATCTGACAGTCTGTATTTGTATTGGGTAGTTGAAATGAAACAAGAGAGGGCCTATCAGTCTTTCATTATGAACTGCATGTTATAAATTTCTGCACAGCCTCTTTCTCTTTGTACATTAACTCTGAAAATGGAGAGGATGAACTGTGTGCACAAGGTCATACATTCCTTGTATAAAAATTATCTTTGGAGGTACAGTATGTATCAAAATACCAGAAACATGTTTCTTTAAAATTTTGCTTTAAGTTTCTAGTGGATATCTCACTAAGCTCTTGTACTTATAGGTCTGAACTTCAGTGGACACTTCAGGTGCATTCTGAGTAGTACTTCCATGATATTGCATTATATATTGACAGTAACTCAGCAGGTATACTGTAAGGAGATAAATGTTAATGTGTAAAAGCTTAAAGTGAAGGATGCTATATTATATTTTGCAGAACAATGAATGATGAATGATGTGGCACATACCATAAATGAAGAAAACTGTCTCCTGGAATTTGACCCCATGTAGTCTGCTGAAGTTTACTAGTAGTTTTGAGGAACTAACTGCCTCCATCTTAGAAACAAAGAGTGACCCAAGCAGGTATCAAGCAGAGGATTGTTTGCATTTTGTTTGCTCAACTCACTCTTTGACTCTGATGATGGAGGCAGTATGTTCCTTCAAAGCACCGAAAATCTTTAGCAACTTACATGGCTTGAGTCACTGCTGTGACAAACTCAAATTTCACATATTATAACCATTCAGTAAATTCATATTATTGTTTTTTTTCTTTTAATTTTTCTTTAAAAATTGTTTATGTTTAGAGACTGTGGCTGAATATGTTGATTTTCTTTGTGTCGTGCTTACATATCACCTAAAAGCCATATTGCATGAGAAGAAGTTTTTATTATAATACAAAACAAAAACAAATGAATATAGATCACTATTACCAACTTGAACATTTTTACATTACTAGATTCTCAACATTCCTCCTTAATTTCAAAATGTTACAAACACATTCTCATTTTCCTCCTTAATTTCAAAATGTTGTCACATTATTAGCTGTTTTACAACATTAAATTGAATAACACTTAGTAATTTTGGTCTTCAGATTACAGATTCAGATTTTTGTTTGACTTTTCCACATCCTCTGAATGTATTTCTAGTATTGGATTTATGGAAATAAAGACTACTACTACTACTACTACTACTACTACAAAATTAGTACATGTAATTAACATTTTCTCAGTCTTATCAAAATCAGACTTATTTCTTCTTAAGTATAATGTCTCTAAACTTGGTAAATTTCTCTGGTGATAGCGGTTTTGTTAAAATGTCTGCCACCTGAGTTTCAGTGTTACAGTATTTGATTGAGAACAGTTTATCTTTCAATTGTTCACATATGTAGTAGTGGTGGGATCAATTGGTCCACACACATCACTATGAATTATCTCTAATGGCTTTCCGGCCCTACTTCTTTCTGTATCAAATGGGAGTCTCACTTGTTCGGCCTGCATACAAACTGAACATATATAAAAAATTTTACACTTGCTCACACTTTCTGGTATCCCTTGGCATATCTCTTGTAGTTTCCTAAGATTCACATAACTTATGTGACCTAGCTGTCTATGCCACCCTACACTTATATCTTGCTGAGTCATCATAGCTTCATTCATTGCGCTAAAGTTAATTACAAACAATCCATTTTCATCCTTTTTTCCTTCGATTACATTTTTGTCCTTGAGTATCTGGACTTTCTCTTTTGTAAACAACACTTCTCCATAATTTTCTGTAATACAGTGCATTGACAGCAGGTTTTTGCTGAGTTCTGGAACATATGAAATGTTTTTCAAACTTCGCTCTTTAAATTCCAGATTGCCTATTTCTTTTGCAGTCATACTTTGATTTTTCTTTGCTACCTTTATACATTAAGTATACTGCTTAGTATGTATCAAATCAGTCTTCACATTTTTCATAATATAGCCGCTCCCCTTGGCTGTCACTTCTTGTAACCGTCGGGCGCCACTTCTTGTGACTGTTGCCTATCTATCTTTATGTTTATTTATTTGCCCGCTACGGTAGAACACTTGACTCACTTATTTGCCCGCTTCGGTAGAACAATTTTGACTCTTTTATTTGCCCGCTTTGGTAGAACACTTGACTCATTTATTTGCCCGCTTCGGTAGAACACTTGACTCTTCTATTTGCCCGCTTCGGTAGAACACTTGACTCTTCTATTTGCCCGCTTCGGTAGAACACTTGACTCTTCTCATGGTTGTGTCACGGTAATAACTGGGGCAACAAGGAGACTACACATTTAAAGCTAGTCCACTGATACAAATCAAAGACACTATTTTCTGCTTAATACAAATTGTTTATTTCAGAAGCAAACACTATAACTTTATTGGCAAGGACAGAGTAATGTGCCCTTTTTATTATTATCAAAGATTAATCGAACCAAATAGACTGATAAATTTAGATATACTTGAAGAGCGCAGCTCAATACGTCTCTGGTGAATTCAAAATGCCAAGTGCTTCTGCCCACTCTATTCTGCGGGAGCGTCACTTCATCACTGTATAGGATTTGAACCGACGGCCTTTCTCCCAGACAAGAATAGTTTCCTAATGGCTGATTTTAACTGCCAATTCATCATACCATCAGTACTAGACAATCACATTACTAACTTTGAGAATAAAGATCCAAAGATATTGAACCTGGAACCCTACATGTGAAAGCGGTTATGTCTTAGTTTAGGGTCTAATTACACCCTTCCGAATACACTTTTATAACAGCTACCCTATTAGCAAAACAACATTTACATCTTAGGAAAACAACAGACTTGCCTTTTCATAATGGGCCAAGTCCCTTTAGCGGTCACCCAAGCTGCAGGTAACAAAACAAGGCAGTTGTTCCTGTCTAAATGCGAAAAGCAAGTCATAACTTCTTAATGGATGGGTCTCCCTAATAAATCAGTCACTCTATTGAAATGGCTAAAGGGGAACATAGTGTCCATTAAAGAGTTTTAAAAGGTTTGGACTGTTACAATATGACATGTGCTACCACTATCCACTACATACATTTTGTCTTTTTCACTTGCATCACTGACGTGGGTTTCCACTGCTTCAGCTCGAAAATTGACCTTGCTTCTTTTATTCCTATCTTTAAAATAACAGTCCTTTTCAGCATGGTTCGTTTTCTTACATACTGTACATTGTTTTCTCGCATCACTGTCCTTATTTCTAAAGTAACAGTCCTTTTCAGAGTGATCATTGCTTTTACAGATAGAGCAATTTCTCTTACCTTTGTTGGGGCAGTTGATCTGAGCATGACCTATTTGATTACAATTGAAACACTGGAAAGGGGTTTTACTTTTGGTTTTAGTTACTGTCTTAAATGCTATGCTTTCCTCTTCTTTAGTCGTCATCTTGCACTTCACTTCTTCCAACATCAATCTGGCCACCAGGTTGTCAAGGGTTCTGTCCATGGTCGCCACTGAGTTCCAGGTGGTGCTGAAGTGTTTGTAGTCTTCTGGTAGAATCGTTAATTTTGTCATGATCAAGTTTTCATCAATGTTTTGGTTCACTTGATGAACCTTGAAGGCAATGTTTTGCGCATGACTTATATTCGTCATCATATCCTTAGTTTTGTCATACTTGAAGCTGTAGAAGTCTTGTAGCAGAAGGCACTTCTGTTGAGAGGTGTCTCGCTGATAAATTTGCTTACATTTCTTTTGTGGTTGTGCATGTCACAATGTGGGTCTTCACGTTTTTCTCTATCGTTCTCACTATGTAGTATTGGCACTTTGCATCTCGCATTTTCCATTTCTTTATATTTTCTTCGTCTCTTTCTTGATCACTTAACAGGTCGCTGGCATTAATGATGTTTATCAGTTCTTTTGCACGCATCAGAATCTTGATTTCAAAATCCCACAATGGAAATGAGTCAGCGTCCTTCAGTTTTGGCAGATGAGTTACCTCTTCTGTCTCTGTGGTTGCCATTTTTTCGTTATTCTTCTTCTGTCTTCTCCTTTTTCTTTTCTTTTTTAGTTTTTGAGCAAATCTGGGCCCATAACCTGTTGATTTTCTTTGTGTCTTGCTTACATATCACTTAACAGCCATATTGGATGAGAAGAAGCTTTTTATTATAATACATAACAAAAACAAATGAATATAGATCACTATTACCAACTTGAACATTTTTACATTACTAGATTCTCAACAGAATATACCATACAATTTTCTGTGTGCAACTATTTACTCACCTATAATGGCATTTGCTTCCTGTCGAATGGTAACCTCTTGGATACACACACCAATGTGAAAAGCCATCATGACTGTGGCTAGTGTTACAACATTGAAAATGCGATGCCAGAGCTTAAAAAAACCCATCTCCAAACATACACTGTAAAATAAGTATAGGATGAAACAATCCTTTGCTGAAAACAAATCATTTTGAACACAAAACTGAGAAATTTGTATATATCTGTGTGTGTCTTTGTAGTTCAGTTAAAATATATTTTTTAACATGCCTCAAAAATGAGGCAATTTCCTTTTGTTATAAAAGTTTTTTGGTAATGTGTTGAGAATTATGAAGTATCTGTGAAACTGAATCTATTATGTGAGGAATATTTTCTTGCTTCCTTGATTACCTCCTTTGCTTCTCATGAACTGAAAGTGGAGTTTGCATATTCAGAATGTTGAATAATATACATATCAAAATTATTTACATTGAAGTAACATAAAAATAAGTCAATTATCAAAAATGTATTTATGAGCAACTGATCAATTCGAGCAGGTATACTTGGCCATGAACATTCTAAACGCAGTAAAATTTAATGCAGCATTCTGAATGGAATAGTTGGTAAAGAGAATGGCTAATTTAGGTGCCCAGACTTTGGTTTTTGAAAGGGGTTATGTTATTTTGTACCAATATACAAAAAAGGTGATAAAAACTTAGAATCAAATTACAGACCTATATCCATATTGACATCTATTAGTAAGATATTTGAGAAGGTAATGCATAGTAGATTGTTAAAACATTTGAATGATAATGAGCAAATACAAGTTTGGATTTAGAGAAAATCAAGGGACTGAAAAGGGAATTTATAGACTTATCTCTGGCATACTAGACTCATTAAATAAAAAAATGCAGGTCTGTTAGATTTTCTGTGACTTAGAAAAGGCTGGTCACAATATATTATTAAATAAATTGAGGTATTATGGAATAAAAGACAAACAATACAACCTGTATAAGTCATATCTATTGGATAGAAAACAGAGAACTGCCATGTCCAATGGGGCAAACAGTAGTAAAGTAAACTCTCGATGGATTAAAGTAACTAATGGTGTCCTGCAAGGGTCAATACTGCGACCACTGCTGTTTATAATATATATAAATGACCTACCCAAGATTTTGGAGACTAAGAGTATTTCCATTCTATTTGCTTATGATGCCGGTTTTTTAATCCCTTAAAGACAATACAATAAAACTTAAACAATAAATGAAGTATATAGGATGCTGGAGGACTGGCTTAAAAAAATGTAATGTCAATATAATGAAAACATATTATATAAACTTCACTGTAAAATAATGTAGTTAGAGAAATGGGGGGCATAGGAACGGTTTTATTAAACACAAATCACATTTCTTGGCCTGACTATCCAAAATGATATAACTTGGGATAGACATATAGAGGAGATAATAAAGAAATTAAATACAGCTTGTTATATGATAAGAAATGTAAAACCAGTGGTGTCTGTAAAAACATTAAAAAGTGTTTATTATGCATACTTTCATTCTGTTATGACATACGGGGTAATGTTTTGGGGTAACTCAACACATGCAGAAAGAGTTTTTAAGATACAAAAGAGAGTTATAAGAATAATAAAAGGATGTGGCTACAGAGAGTCATGCAGAGAACTGTTTAGGAATATGAATATATTCCCTTTAAGATCACAGTATATATACTCTCTTCTGATGTTTGCAGTAAAAAACAAAGAAATATTTGATACAAATAGGGATTGCTATGATATAAACACTAGACATAATATGGACATACATATGAGCCAGGTAAATTTGGCAAAATATGGTAATGTGGTAACTCACATGGCCGTAAGGATTTACAATGCACTACCTAATAAAATTAAAGTAACTTCTAATGATATAAATAAGTTTAAAAACAATGTAAGATTTGAGGCTCTCACGGCGGTGACTATGAAGAAAGCAGTCTTCTGGGATTTGGCACCGTGTATAAGTGGTGTTAACCGACGTTTCGGCGGAACGTA
>NW_019744130.1:122799-156281 GCF_002891405.2 Cryptotermes secundus
GGCAGTCGGGTGACTGGTTTTTCCATCATGACAATGCCCCTGCTCACACAGCCCTGTCTGTACGACAATTCTTGACCAAAAATGGTATGACCCCTGTTCCTCACCCTCCATACTCACCTGACCTTGCCCCGTGCGACTTTTTTTTTTGTTTCCTCGAATGAAAAGAGACATGAAAGGAAAGCGTTTTGCTGATGTTGCTGAGGTGAAGGGAAAAACGACGGAGGCGCTGTCAAGCATCTCAGAAGATGAATTTAGACAATGTTTTGAAAAATGGAATGAAAGACTAGACAAGTGTATTAGTGTAAGTGGAGAGTACTTTGAAGGGGATTGAAGGTTTGTGCTTAAAATTTGAATAAATAAGTTAAAAAAAAAGTTCGGTTTCTTTTGGGTACCCCCTCATACTTATAATTGAATGTTTTTATATGTTGGATTTGTTGTATGTGTTAAACCTATATGACCAAAATATTCTGTTACTTTTGACAGAAACTTTTATTTTAAATGATAATTTTGAGTGTATTGTGCTAGAGAGTAATTATATTATGATGTAAACAAACATTGTCATATATTATAAGTCTTTTTGACAATTGCTTGATAGTATTAGCAAGATGCCTATCATGCGAAAGCATGAAATCTCACAGTTGTAATATACCCATTCAGCATCACAAACTCGTAAAGTAAAAAAGTAAAGCTATCCCTGTAACAGGCCATGAAGGCCCATAGGGTTGTGAGACGTTGAGGGTCCCACATTATCTAGACAATCAACTCAAAGATGGTGGTAAGGTTGTCAGCCTTACGCGCCGGCCGCGCTCTACTCCCCAGGAAAATTATTTATTTAATTCCTGATACTCATTTCTGTTAGAGGCTGAGTGAACCCAAGGGCCACAGTGTGGCCGGAAGGATTAGGTCAGTTGAAAAAATCCAATGACCTCATCGGTATTTGAACCCGCGACCTTCTGACTTGTAGCATAGTAGTTTTAAGATTGAATTAATGGCAAGAGAGACAGCCTGATTGTGAATTTTGCGGCCTGTCACGGAAACGTAACTATTGCCTAAATCGGGGCGAAGCCTTCTCTAAATTTTAAAAACTCGATTTCTTTTAGAAAACACAAAGAACACCTAATTATGCTACGAGTACGTACATCTCAATCAATCCTGACAATCTTTGTTTATCTGAAATCAAATGAAATCTATCAGTGTATTCTGTGATTGGCACTGAGTTACTAAATATAAGCACATGTGTCCTCAGCAATACAAAACTGTCCCTACTCTTAATTAAGAACCAAATACGAAAACGTTTGGGAGATTAGAAATAAAGCTTCATTCATATTTAACTTCGGTACTAGGTGGAGGCGAGTGGGCATTTTCAGGTCCGTGCACTCTGACACTGAAGAAAGAGTCCTATTTGACAGGTCAGTCTGGACGCTGCTTGGAACCGAACACACATTAGGCGGAACTCATATGTCAGTAGCAGAGTTTCTGTGAAATATTCCTTTATTTGATTATGCGGTAAAATATTTCAACATAGAAATTATTAAGCATTATTGTATAGACTAAAGGCAGTTAGCGTAATGGAGTAAGAGTAAAAGATGTCCTTAATTGTAAGGAGTTGACCACTTCTTCTTGAAGAACGCACTTTTATTGTTGGAAATTATTGAAAAAAACTTGTTTACCTAAAAAAATTTCAAGATTATATTTATAGAGAAATTTCCGAAGTAAAGTTTTCAACCAGGCTTACAATACAACGAATTGCATATACATTTTGTACGACTTAGCCTATCATATTTCCAAATAGAAATTACCCAAAGAAAACTGGCAAATGGGAAATTTTACGTAGCGATTTCGCGAAGACCACATATTTTCATTGTGGGATTTGAGGTTCTCACAGCGGTGACTACGAATAGTATGACGTCACAATCTAGAAGATGGTGCTCTCCAAGTTCTTCCGTTCCCCGGCCGGCCATATTATCATAAAATTCTTCCTTCGTTGGCTAAGAAACCATGTAAGCCTAAAACATTTCACCCCAAGCTTTAGTCAAGCTTTCGCGAGAGAAGTGACTATTAGCCAGGTCTGTTCAGGCTATATCCTAAAGTGGAAAATAACACTTGTTAATAGAATAATAGTTGTAATTGTGATTTTTGAGTAACAGAACTGAAACGGATGACGTCTCATTTCTGTTACCTAGATCTAGAAGGTGTGAACCAAGTCTAGGGCGTAAGCAATGGGGCTCACAGACAGCCGTTTCAATGCAGCTTTAGTGAGCGTTATTAACTAACTAACTAACTACCTCCTTGAAGCTGTGCACCTCTTGAAAATCGACCAGTTGCTCAATTACTCAAGAAATTCTCAAGATTTTATGGAAACTGAAAGTTTATTGCCACGTTCACAAAAGCCCCCCATTGGTTCCCATCTAGTGCATACCATCCCATTATACTTCTCTAAGATCCATTTTAATATTGTCTTCCTACTTACTACTAGATCTTCCTAGTTGCCTCTTTCCTTCTGACATTCCCAACAAAATCCTGTATACATCACTCTACTTCCTCATGCGTGCTACATGTCCTGCCAACCTCTTGAGCCTTATAATTCCAGAAATTAATTGTTTATAGTAAGAAATTCATCTAACAATATTTCAAAATTAAATTCCTACTCCCCTGAAAACACGCCGCATCTGGATAACAAAGACCAACCGGTTAATGCTGCCTAGGGAAATAGTCGCTGTTTATCACGAAAATCACAAGAAACACATGAATAAACCGTGTGGGCAAAATGCGGGATTTCTTAATGTTAAGCGGAAGGTACACATGTTTACTACCATATTTAAAGGTTTAAACCGGCCAGGAGAAATTTAGCCCCGGAAGCGTAGCGATCTTCATATGTGTAACACTAATTCTGTGACGTTTCCAACCTGTTATATTGAGGCTAATTATCTTAATACGGCCTGTGAACAACACTGTTGTCAAGGTGGTGCTGACAGTAAAAATGAATTAAAATCTGCCTTCAGAAAACCAGTCTAAAATGAAGTTCTGTAACGAACGTGAGCCACCTACTTTCCTTCAAGCACCTCAGTTCTAGACGACCAGTACATCATGATTCATTTCTGTGCTTAATTTCACTAGTACAGGTTAGAATTGCTTTCAGTTTGCACTCTATATGCGAATTCAAAATGTTTATGACTATGCACTGCACTGGGTCCAGTGATCTAGACAAGGTCTTCGTAACGGATATAACTGAATATGACCATTTCGTCCCTGGTGACGGAAACAGATAAAGCTTACGAAACATTATGGTCGAAAGACCTCAAAACGATGTACAATGCCCAATTTAATAGTCTACCAACTCAAGGCTTAGCACAGTCTTTCTATTTATTAATGCTAACATACAGATCTGCCGACCACAGTGACCGTGCTAACGCACGAAATGTCTTCACTCGTTTGAACAATGGGATCGTGGGTTCGAATCCCACTCGAGGCATGTATGTATGTCCACATTTCTTCTGTATTTGTGTTGTCCTTTGCCTTGAGACGGGCTGTTCCCGCGTCCAAGGAATCCTACCATTTGCCTATAAGGTTCATAGTTTCAGAATAATTCTGAATGAAAGAATTCCAGTGGACGTAATCCGTCAAGAATAAGAAGAAGAAGAAGAAGAGGAGGAGGAGGAGGAAGATACACGCATGTAAGAAATATTTGCTTGAAAACTTATAATACCCTAGTGATCCATCTGAGACAATTTTACGTGCAAAACTCGAGTAATTCATTCATTATATCCATAACACTGAGAGCTAAATAAATATTTCACATTATCGCGTAGTTTTGTTACATTCAGCGCTACCAGTCAGCTAATTAACTAACTCCATAGAACCGAGTCCTTCTTGAGAACCACCAGTCGCTCAGTTAGTCAGTATTTCCCAGCTTCTTATGGAATTCGAAAGTTCATTAATGATAATAATAGCCCGCCACTAATCTCTATCCTGAGCCACATTAATCCAGTCTATAGCCCCACCCTATTAATCTGAGATTCATTTTAATAATATCCTCCCATCTACGTCTAGGTCTCCCTAGTGGTATCCTTCTTTCTGATTTTCCCACTGAAATACTACGTGCATTCCTATTATTTCCCACGCGTGCCATATGCCCTGCCCATCTCATCCTCCTTCACTTCAGCATCCTATTTATATCTGGCTAGTAGTACAAGCTACGAAGCTGCTCGTTATGCCGTTTTCTCAAGCTTCTTAGTGTTTACTTCCTCTTGCGTCCGAGAATTCTCCTCAGCATTCTGTTCTCAGGCATCCTCAACCCACGTCCTTCCCTGAACGTCACATTGAGGAATGCGCTTGATAAAATTAATTCTTTCGAAGATCGATTGCTGCAAGCAACTTTCAGATCCACCGATTTGGTATTACTGATGAAGCCAGATAACACGGGTTTGAATTCGTGTTGCAGATATAGAATTTTGTTACGATTAACAGAAATACTCCACAGCAATAAAAACCGTCCCTCACCTATAAAACTCTACTTGGCCGCGCCATAGCTCAAGCGGTTAGTCGCTGGCTTCCCACCGCGGCGACCCGTGTTCGAGCCCGGATCTGGTCAAGTGGGATTTGTGGTGGACAAAGTGGCGCGGGGGCAGGTTTTCTCCCCGTACTTCGGGTTCCCCTGCCAATTTTCATTCTACAAATTGCTTCACAATCACCATCATGTATCATCTGGGGCTGGTACAGAAGGCCAGAAGTGGCCGCAGTACCAAGTGGACTCAGTCCCACCCCACTAAGAAAAAAACACTACTTTCTCATCTCTTACTCCTGCGCAGTTCCAAAGGGGGTTGGGGGATGAGATTAACGATGTAATCCAGGCTGTAAATGTGTTCTACTTCAACAATGAGTGAGACTAGACTGCAATATTTACGCTTAAGGAACTTTAGTCAGGGCCGCCGTCTGTGTGGGCTTTATGGAGGACTAGACTAAAATATGTTCTCTTCTACAGGTCTCACATCCCATACTTTTCAATTCATAAACATCTGCATCCTTCACTCGTTATTATTGTAAGGTAAAAAGCTAAAGTTGTCCTGTGCTTAACTAATCAAGCACTACACCATGAAGGCGAATGGGGTAGTGGATGCATAGATCTATATTTTCTTGAGCTCAGCACTTGTTGGAGGTGAGTGGTCAGCTTCACGCCCCGGCAGCTTTACCCCTGTGAAAGGGCCCCCGTTACCTATTGTATACGAAATTGGGTGGACCCCAGAGCCACTCTGGACGTCATGAAAAAGAGAACATTCTTGACCCTACTGGGAATTGAACTCCGAACTCTCGCTCGTCCAGCCCTTAGCCAGTCTCTATACAGACTGCGTTATCCCGGCTCCTCTCATGATTATTGTACCTAGCCGAATTTAAGGGGTCCAGTTATTTAAAGTTAAACTTCAGAAATACATTTTACATATCAGCTGTATACAGTTCACAGTAGACTGTCGGGATGAGAAGTGACCCTTTGAAAACATCTGAAGGGTAAATGCAGTACATTCAGGATGTATGCTTAGGAAATTATATTTAGGGGGGGAGACACGCGGTAGCGTAGTTGCTTGAGGCACTATGTTACAAGCCGGAAGGTCGCAAGTTCAAGTCCCGATGAGGTCACTGGATTTTTTAAATTGACCTAATCCTTCCAGTCGTACTACGGCCCTGGGGTCGACTCAGCCTCTAACAGAAATGAGTACCAGGAATATTCTCGTAATATTCTTGGGGGTAAAGGGAGGCCGGGGCGTAGGGCTACCAAACTTGCCGCCATCTATGAGCCTATTGTCTAGAAAATGTGGGATCCTCAACATCTCACAACCATCTGGGCCTCTACAGCCTGTTACAGGGATACCTTTACCTTTACATATATACATATTAGGCTTGTATTCTGGCGAATACAAATAGTACTCAATTTCATTAGTAGATAAAACGAATACCTGTTAGTCGCTTACTGGTCAGACCTCAACTCTTCTGTATCTGAGTGATCCCAGTTAACCTTCCTCGAAGTGTCAAAATTCCATCTCGTGTTAGAGCGATAGAGCACTTCACTGTCAATCACAAACCAAACGCTTGCAAATTGCACATAGCTACATCGGCACAGTGTCCTAACCTGCAATTTCAACACAGTGCAATGTTGATTCGGAAACGACAACCATCAGACCGCTCTCTAACAGATGCTGATTATGGTGCTACGGACAGGGCGCAGACAACGGAACTGGGACGCAAAGACTGTCTCTGTGAACTTGCGCTACTTCACGTCTCCACTTACCTGAAGCATACATGTTGTAATCCCCAAGAAACCAGTGACCCCATGCCTCAAGCTATTGACGTCTCAAACAAACTATACAAACTTGTTCTTTTCTTTTTATTTTACAGAAGTTGTCCTGACAACTTCCTTCATCTATCGACTTGTCGACAGTGGCGTAGCAGAATCCAATAATGCCTCAAGAATATCGTCATCTCGGGAGTGAAGCCTTGAATTTTAGTAGTTTACAGACGTTTCAAAGGGAAGTTCTTCCTCCATCTTCAGAGTTGAACACAAAATATAGGCGACACGTTCATCCGCAAAATAAGTAAACTTCACGACGTGACATTCCACAAGACAGTATTCCTCATAGTCACAAGTAATATTTTTATGGCATATTTCATATATGCAAAACAAATCCTATTATATTACTGATGTTCCTGTATTTTGATCCATTTCATATTTACGTCTATCCTCCTTATTTTTTTATTCTTTTTGTATTGCCATTCATTTCTTTCCTTTCTCTTTTACAGTAAAAAATTTGATATGTATATCCCTATCTGGTATTCTGCCGAGAGAGTAGAATTCTCTAGAATGAGAAGTGGGTTATCCCCTGGGATAAATCTGTATGAGACACACATCCGTTAAACTGTATATAGTATCTGAGGGAATGTGCTTATTCTGCGAGTAATTATCTTTCTAACTAACGAGAAGAACAACTCCGTATATTTTTTAAGTCTAAATTTCATTCCCTTTGTTATCGATGCATACGTTACGGAGGCAAAGGAGGCCATTATGACAATGAATTGTGTATTAGGAAAGCTGTGAACGTGTGACGTGGCACAATTGTGGAACCGGGAAGGAACCATAAACATGAAACTGCCTCTACGTTCGATTGACACACATTCCGACTGACAGATTGGGGCCAATTGAATCGTCTTGGTTATTCTGTTTTTATAGATGAAAGAGTTGATATCCCATACTCCCGCATCCATGAGACATTATTACGATTTTATCTCTGTAGACGCTCTTCCCCCCTGATTGTTGAGTTTCGGGAGCATGGAGGAAGCCGAGTTGAAAGCGACCTCATATGGCTCTTCAGTTGCCCATTCTCTGCTACATCCACGCTTTGAACGCCACCTTATAAATGCTCGCAGGTAGCCAATACGGCCGTAGTTGTAGAACTCACTTGCGCTTGTCTTATCCTTACCTCCTTCCCGTCCTTAGGTGTTGGGTTGATTGGTGGGAAGGCTGAAGGACTTGTTTTGGGCGCCAGCAGTCGCTACAAATTTGTAGGATGCCTTCCGGTAAGGATATGTAACGAGATGACTAGCTCAGGTTTGGGTCTGGTAGAACAGGAGATCAGTCCCTGGGTCTTAACAGACCTTGCTCTTGCAGGACAGGAGGAACACTGTAGCAGCACACTCACACACACAATGACTACAATGATTGGTATTGAACTGTGATTTAATAAATCACACTGGTGGAGAATTACACGGATTGCTACACTGATATACAAATAACTGTAGATACTGTTCAATAATGTTAAACACGTTATGGTAGTTTTCAATTTTAATTAATTGTCAAAAGTCACACAATCAAGATAGACTTATAAGTTAATTTGGAATTTCTGAGGAGCTTAGATTTTGCTTTCAAATGCTTTGGAAGTCGAAACCAAAGCGTTTTTGGATCTTATCTGCTCTGAAGCATTGAACTTCTCCAAGCTTCAGCTTCCAACAAATGTTACCTCCATTTTACTTGTTTTATTGGCCTAGTTAAAAATGTAGGAAGTCTCAAAATTTTGCATTTCGCAATCAGATGGATTTTAGCCCTTGAAATACAAACGGGGCTTTTGACAGCTCCTTGGTGTTTAATGAGCTTAGCGTGGGTATCGATCTGGCCTACCTATGATTTACTGCTTGCTTTGGCTGTGACATATCCATTTTCGAAGTCCTGCCCTCTTGTGTAAAGCAGCTCAATTTATAGGAAAATTAGCAGGTGGCTCCACACTGTTCACAGAGCAAAAATGAGCCTATATCGTATTCTGAGTGTAAGAATATGGCTAATTCCTAAATCTAATCTTATGACATACAGCTTACGATATTTTTTCATTGGCTCTAGAGCCCCCTTCGGCCTTGACCTCTGATTTTTAGTCTCATGGCCATTTTACAGTCGGTAGGACTCCTTGAGTGGTCAGATCTTGCTAGGCCTCTGCCTAAACACAAGACACTACAAACAGAGAATAAACACATACAAAGCATCCATGCTTTGTGTGGGATTCGAACCCACGATCCAGGCTTCCAAGCGAGCGAAGACAGTGCATGCCTTAGACAGCTCGGCTGCCGTAACAAGGATACAGTTTACAATTTAGTAGTCTTAATCAGATATTCATTATAATGCGCATAATTATAATGAATGGTTACATCCCCTACGCGTGACTTTACCCCTTGTCCAGAGCGTAATATCATCTGCAGAGAAATCGCACAGTGTCATGAAGCCAGAAGACCAGGATACTGTTATCATCATTAGTCAGGAACGAAAGGCGTTGTACATGTTACTAAGGCAAATTAAACATTGCACTGTCCTGAACTTAACACTGGAATCTCCCCTAGGATGTACAAGTAGTTGTACTTAATTGCTTACATCTGCATGGAAGGTGAACCAGAACTTCCAAACTGAGAGCTGAGTAGGTTACTCTTATTGCCTACAAGAATGGAACGTATGACGAGGCGGACTGACAGCAATGCTCACTTTAACCAGTGAGCCATACATCTACCTCAGTACAATGCCACAAAGGTGTCTATGGGGAGTTAGAAAGGCTGTAAGCCCTCTCAGCCTCGGTGCTGGATAGCGATGAGTTATTAGCTTCACGCTTCTGAAGCCTTAACCCCGCTAGCTGCTGAATAGGTAGGCCGTGGCGAAAAGAAGAAGTATTACTCCTACCGTGGAAGGGGTACCCGTCGTATAACATGAGACCAATCAATCACTTAACTGATGTTGCAGTTCCCCTGCAGAACTTCTACATGCCACGTGCACTGCAATCCAGCGACCCTCGCCTTAGCCCGATTCATTGGCCGTACAATAACAATAGGTTTCCCGAAGGCCTGCCCTCAGTACACTGCAGATCAAATGAAGATACGCAGGATTTGAGGGTCTCACCGCGGCAGTTATGAATAGTTTTATCTTCTGAGATGTACTGATGTTCAAAATTCCGCAGCTTTAAAGTTCGTAACGATTAGATTTGTCGATATTGTGTCTGTCTGCCTTTTGAATCATTCTGTGTTTGGGGATGTAATGCCGTGTAGTCCGTTGCTAGTCAAGGGACGATTTGGAGGAACAGCAGGCTCTGCTTCCTGCGTACTTCTTGCTGGTCTCTTGCACGGTTTATTTTTCGACCCTGAAGATGGAGGTTACATATTCCTCCGAAACACCAGTTGACTTTCAACGGACTATACGGCATTATATTCCAGAACACAGGACTCTTCAAAATGCAAATAGACCCAATAACGGCAAATTTAATCGTTACGAATTTCAGGGCTGAAGAACTTAATATCTTAAGCCACACTGCACTATAGGTACCTACAAGTGGGCTATATATGCATATATAATTATACCGATGCATATATCCACACCTGCAATGGTAGGATCTGTGAGGCACAAACACAACAATAATAATTGGACAGATATAATTAAATGAGCCAGGCTAGCGCAGCCGGTATAGCGACTGGCTGCGGGATGGACGAACGAAGGATCGGAATTCGATTCCCGGTGGGGGCAAGAATTTTCACTTCTCTATGTTGTCCAGACCGGCTCTGTGGCCCACCCAGCCTCTTGTCCAATGGGTGTCGGGGGAACGTTCCTCGGGGTTAAAACGGTAGGTGCGTGAAGCTGACCACTCACCTCCAACTACTGTCGAGGCCAAGAAAACTTGGGTGTATACATCCACTCCCCCATACGCATTCATGGCGTAGTGCTTAATTAGTTAATCACAAGGACAATTTACCTTTTATTTTTACCGATAAGATTAAAGAATATTTATTTAAATTAAATTTTGTTCAGTCGACGGTTCTTAGAAAGAGCGGCTAAATGTTTGACAGATTTTGGAGATATTGCACGCAGCCGTGGAGACAAAACGATTTCATGCTTCTCTGACTGGGGTCTAAATTATTATGTTTCATGTGAAATCAAGTAAATAATTTCGCGGACTATCTGATAAAGCTTTTCATAAAGACTTTGCGGCATATTCTCAGACTCTTCATAGAAAAATGAAGCATTAAGATATTTTGGGAAATGGAAGAACACTCTCAGGGGTCACACAAAACCAACTGGCGGGTAGCGATCGGCCCGCGTGCCACCAGTTGGACAGCCCTGGAACAGAGAATCCTTGAACTGCTGTTACATAATTGCTTGGCTGGTCAAGAAACAGCCCACCTTTTATGCATCCGGAAGTTTATTACAATGTTCACAAGTGAGAGCCACGGGACCTAGTCTGAGTCAGGTGCATCCACCGCGCAACCTCACGTTCCGTTCCTTTAGCAGTGAATTTTAATATTACCGATGCATCTATGTCTAAGTCTCTCAAGTGTTCCTTTGTTCTCAGGATTTTCAATTGCATGTTTTCAGGCATATTTCATTCCCACATGTATGTCACATGTCTCACCAGTCCTCCTTCATTTTTACACCCTAACAGTACTTGGATAAGGTTATACTTTGAAGGTCGCCATTATTTAATTTCTTTCCATCCGTCGGTACTTTCCCTGCCTCAGGTCCAAGTACCCCCTTCAGCAATGTGTTTCCTATACCCTTTTGTTTTTTTTGCTAGTGGGGTGGGACTAAGTCCCTTGTACTGCGGCCACTTCTGGCCTGTTGTACCAGCCCCAGATGATAGGTGAGGGTGATAGTTAGTTAGTTAGAGAGGGTGGGTTTCCCCATGCACCGCGACCAGTTTGATCTATTGTGCTTCCCTCTATGATATTCTACCAGTCTCTATACCCTACCGATAAATGGTGCGTACCATCAGTCCCGCCGAGCAAGCGAGTTCGGCCACTTGCTTAGCGGTGTCTATAATGCTTCCCCCATCTATCAGAGGCCTTAGAGACTATTGTTGGGCGGGAAACGTCCTGGAATTTGGCTCAGGGATCCCCTTTGGGGATATGAGGTTCTTTTACGTGCCGTAAAGTTACGACACGGGACACACAGCTTAAAGTCCCTCCCGGAGGACTTGTTCCCTGAATTTTTCCGCCCTTAAAAATTCGACGACCTCCGCCGGGTATTTGAACCCGCGTACTACGAGTCATGAGGTGGGAACGTTACCTCTAGACTACGGAGGCCGCTTAGGTGAGGGTGATTGTGGAGCAATTGGTGGAATGAAGATTGGCAGGGGAAACCGAAGTACTCGGGGAAAACCTGCCCCAGCGCCACTTTGTCCACCACAAATCACAATTGACCAGACCCCCGGGGTCGAACCCGGGCCGCCGTGGTGGGAAGCCAGCGACTAACCGCTTGAGTTATGGCTCAGCCCCTTAACTACTACTACTACTACTAATAATAATAATAATAAAAATAAGTAAGACGCGGACCACAGGTTGGTGAACACTATGTTATTCAACGCGCATGCGCTATGCTCTGATTCTATGAAGGGCAAACTCTTTACACTTACAGACTCAGAATCTCTGCTTTTGTCCGAAGTCAACAGACAAAGCACTTCTAGGCTATACATAACGGCATACTAAGCGCTACGTCCAGAGATCTGCAAAGTCAGTTACTTGTTCTTCAGCGTCTCTGCCCCTTTCCTTCTGCTACCAGCACTTCGCTCTCGTCTTTCTACTTTCTTTCCAACGGTCAGCTGAAGTAGCTTGTAGGCCTGCATATTCTGTGGAGAGCTGGGCTTCATTCTTTCATATCTGTGACGGAAATGTTCTTAGATAAATTCCAGGAAGCTGAACATTCACATAATGCAATAAAATTGAAGCCTGTGACATTAGCCGTTGGAATGAAGAGGTATTGAAAAGTGAGCACGGCGGATTTTAATTATACACCAGGGAAATGGAGCATACTCTTTGTCTGGCGTCCAATGTACGTTACAAGTTGCTTACCAATAAGAAGCGATGCCAGGCTTCAGTGTTGCTCCAGTACTGCGAGGCAATTGGTCGATCTGTGGAACGTCTGCTGTTAGCAGGGCCGGATTTGCGGTTCGGGGATAGGGGGCACTCAAAATGAGGTGGGCTCTGTAAGTAACAACAAATTTAGGTTATGACTATTTTTTTTCCTTTTAACAACCAAAAAGTCAAACTAATTTTACCTCCACTCGCCCCTACGTCTTCATGGCGTGGTGCTTAACTAATTAAACACAGGGATAACTTTGCGTTTATCTTCATCTAAGAGCTGTAAGAGTGGCAACGTTGTCCCTGTGCTTAACTAATTAGGCACTACACCATCAAGACGTATGGGGGAGTGAATGTATAGATCCACATATTCTTGACCTCGGCACTAGTTGGAGGTGAATGATCAGCTTCACGCCCTGGCCACTTTATTCCTGGGGAAAGAACCTGTGGCACCTACTAGATAGGAAGCTGAGTGGGTCTCACAACCAGTTTGGACGACTTCGGCCGTCGATCCTGTAGCCAGTTACTATATCGACTGCGCCATCTCGGCTGTATTGCAGGTAACTTTTAATGAATGTAATAAAGAGACACCAAGACAAATGAGAATTGCAAAGTGGAATAAACATTTCCGTTCTAAATACCATTCAGCTGAATTTCTGCTTTGTATTTCACTACCCACGCCCAAGATGTGCCGAAACGCAATGACGTTGTGAGATTACACGAAGCGGGAGCTCACATTAACTGCAACCTGAAAGCTTTCCCCGTTCGTTTGCGGTATCTTGACATGGATCAGCTAGTATTGCAACTTATTCAATCAGGTCATAAAAATAAAACGTAGAGATGTGAAAGAACAAAGACCTGTTCTGCAGGTTAGAATCGAGATTTGGGGACCATATATACATCGTACGTATCTAGTTCATCTTTGATTGTCTTGGAACTTCCGTGTAGTAACTACGAGGGAATTCTGAAGGGCAACTCTTTGTAAACTGTGTAACTGTTGCGTGCTATTGTTACTAGCGCGTCACTATAATTAAACAGAAAAGAACGAATAACTTAGCGTTCTGCTTGAAGCATATACGTTTTCTTTAGGCATTTCTTTTGCGTGAAACTACAGTTTACTTTTTATGAATGCACCAAAAGCTGACAAGCGTTTGGAGTCTGAAATTAACCTAAATACACGTAATATAGACAATTTCATTTCCTTGCTCAAAAAAGGCATCTGGTTTTCAATTACAAAAACAGATGGGTTAATGATGTTTATGGAAATATACATAGGTTATTCTGTGAATTACGAGAATATTTGAAGAAACTGAACTCACAGCTCACTGAACTTCAATTTTTAAAGCGTCTTTCCCAATTCTCTTAATACGGAATCATTAATAAATAAATTATAAGTCATCAATTTATTGGTATAGAATTAAATTGATCAATTGGCCATTTTACGGCCAACAGTAAAGACTACAGGCAATGTTGGAATAATTTGAAAGACAATAATATTATTTTTGGATTATTTCAACTAATCAGATCTGTTAATGCATTTGAATATCGAAACGAATATTCCTGTCTCTCTCGTTAATATCCTTCAATTCAAGAAAGTTCACAAGAAAAAATAAATTACATCTTAAATATAAATTAGTTATACACATATATTTTATATCGAAAATGGAGAAAACTGAAAAGTAGAAGCAGACTGTAAACTATGATTATAGTGGATGACATAAAAGGTAAGAGTAATTAGACTGGAAGCAACATGTTTACAAAATGCGAGAAGATATGATTACTAAATCACTACACATTTATATTCTGCAAGGGGAAAAGTAAATGGAAAGACCAGTATGAATTCTGAACCTCGATAAATGTTCTAAAGATCTTTGTGGAAGAAGAAGAAGAAGAAGAAGAAGAAGAAGAAAGAGGAGAAGGCGAAGAAGGAGGAGGAGGAGGAGAAGAAGAAGAAGAAGAAGAAGAAGAAAGAGGAGGAGAAGAAGAAGAAGAAACGTGCATGGTGAGAGAGCCCACTATGGGGAGGAACAATGAGTGCTTTATTTCTTGTTGGTGCGCTTCGTAACCATGGGAACCGCGATTGTGTTAAATCGATAACTCGATAATGGAGCAGAATGTCGTTTGTGGGAGAAGTATCAGAAGATTCATTTTACGACAATCTGACGCTTGGGCTTGTTCGTTTGCTAGGTAAGTGGATCGAAAACGTGATTTAAGTAACAAACTCCACGAAGCACAGCCCTTCTTGAGATCCTAACAGTTGCTTGGCTGCTCAATACATTCGTCTCCTTTCAAGGAACACTAAGTTTCGTGTACTTGCTCACAAGAGGCCGCCACTGGGACTCATCCTTAGCCACTTAATCGAGTCCACACCTCGATAATTCATTTCCTTAAGAACCATCTAACATTATCCTCCCACCTAAGTCTAGACATTCCGAATTATTTCGCCCTTGTGAGATTTGGCTAATACATGTATTTTTATGCATTTCTCAACTCCAAAATGCGTGCTACATTTCCCACAATCCACCTTGATGCGATGAATAATATTTAGTGCCGAGTACAAATTCTAAAGGTTATCATTATGTATCTGGGTCTAATTATCTCCATCCTGAAATTGTGAAAAACTGAATTTGTTATTTAGCAATTTTACTGTACGAGTATTTTATGAATTTTAGTCAAGGGTCCGAGCCATAGCTCAAGCGGTTAGTCACTGGCTTCCCACCGCTGCAGCCCGGGTTCCATCCCGGGTCTGGTCAAGTGGGATTTGTGGTGGACAAAGTGGCCCTGGGGCAGGTTTTCTTCGAGTACTTCGGTTTCCCCTGCCAATCTTCATTCCACCAATTGCTCCACAATCACCCTCACCTATCATCTGGGGCTGGTACAGTAGGCCAGAAGTGGCCGCAGTACAAGGGACTTAGTCCCACCCAACTAGCAATAAAAAAAGAGCTCTAGTTACCAAGGAAGAGCCGGCATAACTCAGTCGGTATAGCAACTGGACGGCCGAGGGGTTGGAATTCGAGACCCAATAGGAATAATATTTTGCTGTTCTCAACGTCACCCAGACCGGCTCTGGGGCCCAGCCTGTCTCCTACACAATGGGTACCGGGGGCTCTTTCCCAGGGGATAAAGCGGCTAGGGCGTGAAGCTAACCGCTCACCTCCAACAAGTGCCGAGATCAAGAATCTGTGGATCTATACATCCACTCCTTCATACATCTTGATGGTGTAGTGCTTAATTAATTAAGCGCAGGGACAACTTTACATTTACCTTAAGGCAGTGAAATAAGCTGGTTTCGAATAATAGTAACGTAACATGCGTTTTTATAGATTTGAACATTAGCGGGATAGTGGATAGTATTCCATCTTCGAATTCGGGAGGCATAGGGATCGAATCTCGGTCGGATAGCAAACAGTGCTTGTTGACGTTCTTGGTGCTTCTGGGTCTTAAGCTGAATGCTAATCCAAGTTTGCAAATAACTACCTGCTGGGCAGTTGTCCTCTTCCCACCCAACTCGAAACTGCAGACAAGGGAACGTGTTAAATGTCCTAAGAATCAAATGTCTGTTAATTTTGGGATCATTTAGTGACATGGTTTCACTATAGTAGTAGGAAGACTGTGAGACTGTGAGACTGTGAGAGCGATATGCTGGCAAGAATGTGGAAGGAAGCGATCATAACTTATTTTAAAGTAATATCCCAGAATTTTCCTGGTGAGGCTGAGTAGAAAAACGAAGTCCGTGAATCTTTATTAGAGCTGCACAATTCAGACGAAATTAGGAACTGGTGGCCGCTGGGTGAGTGCTGATAATGTATGTTCAGGGAGGTGTTGAGGTTTAAGAGCAGATCTCAGCTGGAGAAGTTGTACTGATGGAACAGCATCCGAAATGAGCATCAATTATGAAAAGGATCAGTGCAAGTATGGCTTAAGGCCCAATGTAACCTATCTTATTCTGTTGCAATCAGGAAGCATATGGACCACTGGACGAAAAGCTTTCAGAAGTATAACAATCAGAAACACAGTGCGTGCTTGAGTGCTGTGTTATTATTTGGTCAAGACTTACAAGTATCAGGTAGTCGCGCCATAGCTCAAGCAGTTAGTCGCTGGCCTCCCACCGCGGCGGCTCGGGTTCGATCCCGGGTCTGGTAAAGTGGGATTTGTGGTTGACAAAGTGGCGCTGGGGCAGGTTTTCTCCGAGTACTTCGGTTTCCCTTGTCAATCTTTATTCCATCAATTGCTCCACAATTACCCTCACCTATCATCTGGGGCTGGTACAATAGGCCAGAAGTGGCCGCAGTACAAGGGACTTAGTCCCACCCACTAGCAGCAAATAGCAAATAAAAAAACGAGTATTAGCTCCTTTAATTTTTTCATTTACTTTTGTAATAAAAGTATGGGACATTGAAGTATAATAAATATGTAGGCCTATTTGGGAATTATTTTAGAGACTGCTTCTCAGTCTATAGGGGCAACAACTTGAAGATGATCCAAATATGTATACGTTAGCTTGGGTTTTAAAAATTACGTCGAAGATATCCAGTTTTTTAAAGGGTTTTAACATGTATAAAATAAGAACTTTGTGGTTACATGTCATTTTACTGTTCGGCATCCTTAGATGGAAAAGAAACTCATGTCTGCACTGTAATTAGCCAGTCAGATCACAGGTCTACATCAAACTAGCGCTTCCTATTGCCGGAGTTTTCTATTAACACTGATTTATCACTGGCGTTTGAGAACGGAATCTTTATCTTAGATTAAGTTAATTTGTTTAATGGGTTCGAATGTTATATATGCGTACTTGGGGGGAGACAGACATAAGCTGTCCAAAAAAGGAACACATAATGGGGAGGTGGTCGGAAACTGCCACCGGAAAGAAACCTTTTCAAGTTGGGACTGACAGATGACCCACCTTGTGAAAAGTGCCTACAAGAAATCGAATCAGCCACAAACATCCTGTGTGATTGTGAGGCCATAGCTTATTTAAGATTTTGTCACTTGGGTCAGTTTTTTATGGAACTAAGTGACTTTTATGACGCCCCCATAAGCAGGGTCCTACACTTTATTAAAAGTGTAGGATTAATAAAGGGCTAATCCAAGAGGAAGCACAATAGATCATTGAAGGTCGCAGTGCGGGGGCCGGTTTTATGGCCCACCCCTTACATACATACATGGGGAGGTGGTCCTATCCTTACTGCCGTACGCAGTGACAACCTTTGCAGCAACATACTTAAATTTGTGTCTGAAACAAAACAAAATCAAGACAAGTTCTGTATTTGAAGCCCCAAAGCATGTGTACACCTTTCCATCGCTTTGCTTAAAGCAGAGAAAACAAATGAGGAACCTGGCTCAACTGATGCGCTTCTGACTTCTATTTGAAGATCATAGGTTCGAACCTTGCCTGGGGCAACGACTGTCCTGACTGAGGGTTTTCATGGTTTTGCCAGTCTCTCCAGACAAATGCTAGGATAGAACTTCAAATCCTTTCAATTCACTATCACCTTACCACTTTATTGCTATATAGTCTGGGTTCATCATAGTAGCATTACGTAAATCATTGATGAATAAACACAGTATCGAAGTTCGCGCTCTTTCCGGCCCAATTCTACAATTTATATTCAACTGTTGCCTGGTGGTAGAAAACGGTATGCATCAGTCTTGGACAATTCGAATTCCAGAAACTGAATTTACACCTAAGGCAAATAAGAATACCTACATGACTCCACTAGGAATTTCCCCAAGTGTGTGTTGGGAACAGAACGAACTTTTGACGCATTTCTGTGTGGGACAGACAGCACACCAGGGGTGCAGGAAACTGAACTGGAGAAAAGGCTGCCGTGTGAAAGGATGCTACTAACAGCATGGGAACAACGTCACTGCTGCGCTCTACCGGAAGACATGCGCCAGTTTTACATGTCAACTGACGGCTTCAAACTTACCTGGAATTATGAATACGCAGGTCAGTACAAGGATTCCTGAGCATTCAGATCCTTGGCATTTGTCCTATTGTCCTGAGGCAGTCTGTCAGGGCGCATTTGTAAGACCCTGCTTTGTTTTCTTGGAAAGCAATGTTACAAGTTTTGCAAATAACTAATCCCATGACGAAAGGTATTTCTTGAACTGTTAACAGTCATTCAGGTGGTCAGAAAATAACTAAAGATTTTTCTTGGATCTCTGGAAGTATCCATGGGAGAAATCCTACTACAGTTCTCTTTGCCGTGCTACAGTAGAAGAGAAGCCTGGATAGCTCAGTCGGTACAGCCACTGGCTACGGGCTGGACGACCGAGGGGTCGGAGTTCGAGTTCCGGTAGGGTCGTGAGTGTTCTCTTCTCCAATTCTGGAGTTCACCCAACCTCTTATCCAATGGGTACTGGGGGCTCTTTCCTCGGGGGTAAAGCGGTCGGGGCGTGAAGGTGATCACTCGTCAACAGCTAGTGCCGAGGTCAAGAAAATATCTACTCCCCATACATCTTCATGGCGTAGTGCTTAATCAGTTAAACACAGGAACAACTATACTGTACTACAGTAGAAGAGTATACAAATCTTCATGATCAAACGATGCCGCTCACAGTGGCCGCTCGATCTAAGGCATGAACTGTATCCGTCCGTTCGAAAGTTGGGGTCGTGGGTTCGAATTCCACTCGAGCCATGAATGTCTGTGTGCGCATTCATTTTGTGTTTGCGCTGTTCTCTGTGTAGGTTGAGGCCTTGCGACGGGCTGATCTCCCGTCCAAGGAGACTGTGTTTAGGATTAAGAAACTGCAAAAGCGGCCAAGGCCCAACAGAGGGCTGTAGAGCTGTAATAATAATATGGATCAAACAATAAACAGATAATTACTGACTAATATGCTTGTTAATGTAAGAAAGTTCTTAAAATAAAATTTCCGTTCAAGGGTAATGTCTCAGTTGATCGGAGACTCAGTGACTGAATATGAAACTTCAATTGATTCAATTATCTATGGTTCGAATCGAATTGAGTCTACATCATGAGGACGTATGCACCTCGATAACGGATAGAGTCGAGTGATCAGTTTCACGCTCCGGTTTGGTTTAACCTAAAGAAGAATTCGCAAGTGGTCAGTGGGTCAGAGACTGGGTGGACATCAGAGTGGGTCTGGGAGTGGAAATGAATCCTGATCGTCCAGCCCGCAGCCATTCACTATACTGGAACTCGAACGGTTCTTATCATGCTCACAAAAACAGTCATATCACCCTATCTCGCTGAATGCATTCCTGACCATAAAATCACTTTCTCTGAGATTAAGGCAAAGATAAAAGGGAAAGATAAAGCTATCCATGTAACAATCCGTGGAGACCCATAGGGTGTTGAGACATCGAGGTTCCCACATTTTCTCTAGACAATCAGTTACAGTCTGATAGATTTTTACCGATGTTTCGCAGGATTACATTGCTTTCATCTTAAAATGCGACGTCGACACACGAAGGATTATAACAACGGCCTCCATTTTATTGAAGCTGCGTGATCTTCTTATGAAGAGTTTAGTCGTGACGTCACGCTTCCTGTTAAAGCGTCGCCAGATGTTCGGCTAGTTGCTTTAAGTTATATATATGTCGTCCACTTGTCAAGTTATTGCATTATACAGTATCACGTGTTTGCTATTTTGTACATTAAATAAGACTAACAAAGAGTTCTGGAAAGAAAAAATAGCTTACTTTCTTTTCACTACAATCTGAGTATCTGATGTTACAGAAACTTTTGTATGTATGCTTAATGAAGTCAATAAAAAAATAAAACCTCAGAGGCTGCAATGTTGGTAATACTGATGTGTGGGATTTACGAAGTACGCCATTGAGATGGCCTCAGGTAGCATGAGCGGTACGCGGTAGCGTAGTTAATTGAGGCACTATGTTACAAGATGAAAGGTCGCGGGTTCCAGTCCCGTTGAGATTGATTCTTTTTTCAATTCACCTAATCCTTCCAACCGCACTATGATTCTGGGGTCGACTCAGCCTCTGACAGAAACGACTTCCTGGGGGGGGTTCAAAGGCGGCCGGCGTGTAAAACTGACAACCTTACCGCCATCTGTGAGCTGATTATCTAGAGCAAGGGTCTCCAAACTACGGCCCGCGGGCCACATCCGACCCGCGATGTGATTTTATCCGGCCCGCGAAAGAATTGTGCATAAATGGGCCAATTGAACTAATATTCCAGTGAGTACTGGTAAATGTGATTCCGAGCTTATTGACCTGACATATTATACTGCAGTTCGATGGCTTAGCTGTGGAAAGGTTCTTTCGCGCTTCTTTCAGCTCAGGAATGAAATTGATATATTTCTTACTAAGAAAAACCATCACGAACCACTTTTATCAGATACCAAGTGGCTTTGGAAATTAGCAGTTTTGCTGATCTGGTGAACCATTTGAATTTAAAGTTGCAGGGTGAAAATAACTTAGTCTGTGATCTATTTGCACTTATCAAGGCATTCAGAGCAAAGTTGATACTTCTGGAAAGGCAAGTGAAAAATTGTAACTTTGTTCATATGCTATACTGTGCAGAGTTGCATNCTATATTAAAGACAAATACAAGGAAAGAAATGTGATTGAATTTTATAAATTTCTGAACGCTGAGCAATTTAAAAATTTAAAGAAATTTGCTTGTAAATTTATCTCCATTTTTGGAACGACATATTTGTGTGAACAAACTTTTTCCCAGATGAAGTACATCAAGTCGAAATACAGGGCAAATTTATCCGATGAACATTTAAAGTCGCTACTTGTGATTAGCATTTCAAAATTTGAACCTCAATTTAATCAGATTTTAAGGACGCAAAAAGAGTTCCATCATTCACATTAATTGTTTTATTATAATTTGTGATGAAAATTTGAACATTTGCTGATACTGTCTGTTGTCATTAATATACGATAATTTATTCTCATGCACTTTGTATTTAGTTTATGAAATTCTGTGCTTTCAATAAAACTCATATACCTAGAGTTATTAATTTCTCATTTTATCCGGCCCGTTGAAAGTGCTGAATTACCTAATGTGGCCTGCGGTTCGAAAAGTTTGGAGACCCTTGATCTAGAAAAAATGTGGGAACCTCAACATCTCAGATCCCTGTTACAGGGATAGCTTCACCTTTTATCTTTATCAGGTAAAGTAAAAAAGCAAAATAAAGCTATCCCTGTAACAGGCCGTAGAGGCCCATAGGGTTATGAGATATTGAGGTTCCCACATTTTTTAAACAATCAGGCCTACGCGCCGGCCGCCCTTTACTCCCAATAACATTCCAAGAATATTCCTGGTACTTATTTCTGTTAGAGGCTGAGTCAACCCCAGGACCATAGTGCGGCTGAAAGTTTAGGTCAATTGAAAAATCCAATAACCTCATCGGGATTTGAACCCGTGACCCTCCGGCTTGTAGCATAGTGCTTCAACCAACTACGCTACTGCGTGCTCCATATGTGTGTGTGTGTGTGTGTGTATTTATACCGATGCATATATCCACACCTGCAATGGTAGGATCTGTGAGGCACAAGCACAACAGCCCGTTCTACCCTGTATGCTTTGAAGAGAGCATATGCGCTATTATTATTATTATTATTATTATTATTATTTATTTTTATTAGAAGTTTACGTCCGTCTGTTTTTATCGTTTTTCCTCATGTTCCATATACCTATACTGATGCCTTAGAGAAATTATTTTTTTTATTGCTAGTGGGGTGGGACTAAGTACCTTGCACTGCGGCCACTTCTGGCCTATTGTACCAGCCCCAGGTGATAAGTGAGGGTGATTATGGAGCAATTGGTGGAACGAAGATTGGCAGGGGAAACCGAAGTACTCGGAGAAATCCTGCCCTAGCGACACTTTGTCCACCACAAATCCCACTTGAGCAGACCCCGGGATCGAACCCGGGCCGCCGCGGTGGGAAGCTAGCGACTAACCGCTTGAGCTATGGCGTGGCCCTTAGAGAAATTAAGTCTAGAATCTTTACGTAAACGGAGACATGACCTTGCACTTTTTTCTTATTTAGGTCTATCGTGGTCTTAAATCCTGCTCTTCCCTTTATCAGAATGTTTGTCTTCGTGTTCCTACCTGCAATCTTGGGGACTTCTCATTGTTTGGGGTTTCTCCCTCTGATAAACACTGTCCTTCTGCTCGGCGCGCCTTTGCTGCCAAGGCGGTGGGTAAACATCTTGACATATTTGCAGTCCGGGCTGTTTCTCTCAATCACATTTATACTCATTAAACTAAACTTGTTAATAATATTTGTTCTTACTCCTAATGTTCTGTATTATTTATTTCTTGTTACCTCTATTAATTTTCCGTTGCTTTTTGTCTGGTTAATTTTCTGCATTGATGTACTTTTCCTCCAGTGCTTGCCCATAATGTAATTACGAGGACTTGTGGTCTATACTGTGCTGTGTCTGTAACTGTCCTTGTGGCTGTTTATTCAGCACATAAATAATAAAGAATTGAATTATTATTATTAGCTTCTTACTATTAAAATTATTATTGTCGTCATTTAGTCTCCCTTTAAGTCCAAATTCTGGAGATAAATACGTTTAGATCTGTAAGATGGTAGATGTTAAGCGAATCAAGAAAGAAATGTCGTGGTTTTATGCAAGGAGAATTTGAATTAAACAACGAAACAAGTCAGTGGAGCAGAATTGATAGGTGCCTCATTTGACTTCAGACATTTTCTAAATGTCGAAAATTGCTTATTTTTTCGCTTTGTTCACAGGCGAAATGTTGTCCATAGGCAACATGAAGATCAACTCAATTTCTGAGTTGCGTCGCCTGGCTGGAATAAAGACTCAAGGGGATTCTGATTACCCCAATCTGCTGGACGTAGAAATATGTAGCCGGCAAGATGATTGCAATCCAGCCAGACGAAGGCCTAATTTCGGGGTGAAATGCAAGATTTTTGAACTGGACTCCTGCCAGGGAATTGGAAAGGTACACGGGCAATTAATGTACGTGTATAATATAACTTCGGAATGAAAAAACAAACAGAAAAAGGTCTCGAATATTTTAAAAATATGGTCAGATTTAATGAACTCTGAACCCACGTATAGACATACCTATTTAAACAGTAAGACTAGTTTTACTCCCATAGTACAAACATAAGGCGATATCTCTAAAAGCGAAGTCTTTTTCCTTATAAAATCCGGTCATGGGCACAATTTATTGAAATCTCCTTCATAGGAATAATGTGTTAGTATTAACAACAATGATGCAAGTCCCCCAAAATTGCGAAGTTCTCATATGGACTGTCTATCCTGTTTTTTTTTCTCAATGGCTCTTCCAACCCAATCAGTGCCCAGGCCTCTTATTTAGTTCAGTAATCATTTTTCACAGACGGTAGGACTCATTGGACGAGTAATCACAACGTCGCAAGGCCTCTACCTAAACACAGGACAACACAAACAGAGAATAAACGCAGACATCCATGCCCTGAGTGGGATTCGAACCCACGATCCCAGCTTCGGAGGGAGCGAAGACAGTTCATAATTTAGACCGCGCGGCTATTGTGACCGGCTTACTTATCCTATAAATCTATCCTTGTAACAGGCCATGAAGGCCCACAGGGATCTGAGACGTTGAGAGTCCCACATTTTCTCTAGACAGTCGGCTCAAAGATGGCGGTAAGGTTGTCAGCCTTACGCGCCGGCTGCCCTTTATTCCCCAGGAAGATTCTTGGTACTCATTTCTGTTAGAGACTGAGTCGAACCCAGGGCCATAGTGCGACTGGAAGGAATAGGAAAATTGAAAAAAAAAAAATCCACCTTATCGGAACTCGAACCCGCGACTTTCCGGCTTGTGGCATAGTAACTACTTATCCTATGTCTTAATTAATTGAGAACTAATTTTATTATGGACGTTTTAATAATCAGAGTGTCAGGCTTCGAAGATGAATTCAGAACACAATAAAATAAATTGATGAGGAATATTTACTTAACTGAAGTTGCATAAGTCTGTCGGAAGTTCAAGATCACATAAAGACGGTACCGAGAAACTTTCATTCCGGAAAGCTGGCATGGCGCAGAAGTAAGAACCTTACAGTACAAATCTTTTGGCAGGTGTGTCTTGTGTATCTGGATAGAAGCGACTGTGAATCCGACCTAAAGAGAGAGGACCCCAAAATCTGGCTTCTGGACAGAAGTTTCGAATGGCATTTCCTGGCTGAGGGCTTCACCCAGTACTTCCGCATGATGCTGATCCACCAAGGACTCCCTCAGTGGCAGTTCAAATTCACACCCATGGGACTTACACCATGGGCTGAGGTAAGTCTCCTCTTATGCTAGAGCTTTTGGCGTCTCTTGTGCAATCCTGAAGTTGTACTATGGGCGCGCAGACCGATAGCCTTGTATTTCCAGTGGGTTTGCGAGCGAATTGTGGTGTAATATATGCGCACTTTAGATAGCAATCGGCTACAGGAATTACTTTGTTATTTTCTCCAAGACATCTCTCTCTGGGGGTAAAGTGGCTGAAGCGTGAAGGTAACCTTTATGTCCATAAAATTCCCATGCCTTACACCCAAATCCCCCGTAGCCCTCTTCCTCAATTGTATAATTTCTATTTATTTGACAATGATATGTAAACATCTACTGTCCTGCAGCTTCCAATATTGAATTTCAGGATGATAATGAAAAATCACGGAGGCTTTGTGGTTAAGTACATAGCAATCCAGCATCGTGTGCGGAAGGTGGAAATTTCATATATAGATGTAGAAGTCAGATATTTAGGATGTCACGTGTTTCCTGTCGGCTCCTCCAGAAAATTGCTGATATAACATGTGACGATCATGACTTCCTTCCCGATTCATGTCGCACAGACATCCTCCTCCTAGAAACTGTATTGTGATACAGCTACGAGAGTGTCATTAAATAGATATAGATGTGTTAATAATAAGGTGATGGGTAATAAGACACGGCCCTGAATATAAACAAAACAAACTCTGTGGCTGTAGTCCGCAAGCGAACTATACCGACCGAGCGACCGCCGCTTTTTGGCGAAGTTAGTGCCAACTTTAGCGGATAGATGGTGTCGCGTGGTCAATGCAACGAATCCCTACAGCCGTTAATTTCGGTTTTTTAGACCGGAGCCGCTATTTCATTGAAATAGCTCCTCAGTTATCCTCACGAGGCTGAGTGGACCCCGTTCCAGACCCACTACTTCTCAGAAAATCCGGTAGTGCCGGGAATCGAACCCGGGATCTCTGGATCTGTAGCCAGGAACTCTGACCACTAGACTACAGGGGCGGTCACTGTCGTGAATACGGTGTCACAATTCCGCCTGGGGAATAGATGAAGACTACATACAGGTCATGTGTTCTATTGCATAAGACTTGAATTTATATCTTGTTTCAGCAAATGTTTGTGCTTATTGCGCCTCACCTGCTTCAGAGCAACCACGTGACACAAAGCGTGGAATGGAGCGACATGCCGTACAACCACCTCGACCCCGCCATCTTTAAAACAAGAGGCAAGAGCTCCAAAAAGAAACCAGATACTGCAAAGAACAGATCAACTTGAGCATACAAAATGTAATTGTGTTAAACCTCAATAGACAAATGCTTAGAATACGCTAAAGAATAGGAATTAAAATAATTATGAAGAAATTTCATGTGGTGAATGATCTGTTTGGTTTTCTGCTTATTAAGACATGTAATTAGATTTTCAGCTTAGAAGATTGTCGGGTTTCCGCAGCTCTCGTTGGTGTTGGGACGGCTGCCTTCAGGCCTCCAGTATTACCGGGAAAGACGTCGCCTCATATCTTTGCTTCGGACTCTCTGAAATATTATACCAGCCAGCAGCTACATAGCATAAGCTCTCAGCCCCATGGGGACGCACAATCTCGTACACCATGTACCTAATCCGTGAATCTAAGACGAAGAAGAGGGTCACTGTAAAGTAACGGACATAATTGTAATTTTAAAGTTATCTAGTCTTGTGACATGTAACGCGCTCTCTTCGACACTGTTCCTGTTGTTACTAATAAGGCAAATATAATGTCGTTACTGTGCCTCATTAATAACCACTTCAGTTATGAGGGAGAGGAGGCATAGCTCCATGTATTCTCACCATCAGCGCTATATAGAGATACGAGGTTAGCTTTACACTCCAGCCGCTTTATTCCCGGGGAAAGAGGCCCGGCTAGTCATTAGGTATATTGGGGTGGTCCCATGGTCTCTCTGCACGCTGAGGGGAAGATAAAAATATTGTAGTATGTAGACCTGTTGCTAACTAATGACCCCATAAACAACGACCACTGCTAGGTAACGACCTTGGAATAAGCAAATATACGGCACCCTTTGCTGAGTAACGTCTTCCTTAAACCAATATGTTCCCACGGCAACGATTGAACTAAACAGTGAGGAGCGGTGTTTTCTACGCGGTCCATGCCGAAGGGCTATAAGCGGGACAAAGTTTGGTGTTAGTAACTCTGTGAAGAGATGACTGGGAGACTGGCGTGAGATGGCCGCCAGCCTGGGAGTGAAGCAGTGGCTTCACTTTTGGGGATATTTGCCGGGTGGCAATGATGTGAGCACAGAAGATGAAGAATCTCTGTTAGTAAGATCCGTTACCAGGCAACGTCTAGTGAAAATTATAACAGACTGAGAACACAAGTGTGTATATAACAGTGAACTGTGAAGTGTAGTTGAGAGTTGTGTGTATAAGGGGTCAATCCAAACCCCGTCTATAGTCATTCCATAAACCCGTGACAATATCCTGCTTCTACAAGGAATTGAACACCAACTTACCATATATAACATAGCATGTTTGATTCGATTTGTCCATCTGAAAAATTTACGACTGTGATAATTATATCCTCAGATAAACTAAAAGACACTAGAAAACTAACGTGACTTGTATTTCCAGTTAGTGATACTTTCTTTTTACTTCAGTCACATGCCATTAGCTTAATACACGTAACACATCTGTATATGTTCATTATTAGTCCCACTTTCACATTCCTTTCTAGGCACCTGAAAAATACTGGGAAGAAAACATGTACACAGGGACTAAGATCGCGCGTTTTCTGCCATAATTTCCGGAGCACGCGCGACGACCATAGAGCAGTACTACGGGACTACTGATATTATCAGTTAACATTCCACTTGGTATACGAATATGAGTCCACGACTGCTTCTGTATCGCCCTGTGTAGATAATGCCTTGTAATGGGTCAGTGTGCCACACGGAAAGTTCTACAGAACTAGAAAGAAACTCTGCACAAATACAGGCTGTTAATGATAGGCTAAGGAAAAATGCACAATTTTCAATTAATTTGTTTATTTCAGAGGCGGAACCTAGATGTGAGAAGTTATCACGTGCGCAGATGACAAAATACAGAATCAACTAAGATTAAAAATGTCCCTAAATTGAAAAAAAATATACTGTATATATGGATGTTGGTAGCTACACACTATGAACTACCAAAAAGCGGGAGGACTGACTCTGTAACTTGTATACGAAATACGGATACCGTAACAGTTTTTGCCATAGTTTTTTCCTCGTTTTACACACTGTGAGGGAGGGGGATATTTTAAGTTGCTATGTAAAAATTGTCACTTCCATCACTGCTTCCAAGGGTCTGTAATGGATAATTTACACGTCATCAGGAGTCAGAATTGTAGAACCGGTTTTCCTTATCACCCTTGGATAGACGTATCTCACGCAGGAACTTACTGCCGCATTGAAACTTTCCCTGAAATTGATCACAATTTTATCTCGTAACCCATAGCACAGATCTTGTAGCACTTGTCTGGGCGCAACTTTGAACACGAGCGCAACAGAAAATATCATCAGAACAGACACACAAATTAACACCATTATTTTAGACAAATGTGATATACTTCGATTGGTTTTATCACAAGAAAGTCTACGTACATATTCCCAGGTGCATGTTTCTAGTTTGTCGCAAGACACAATATGTGGCCTTGCATTTCGTTCAAAACACCACCTCCATAGTTCCTGCAATTTGCAGTCGCAATAGAAGAGATTGCCCGAAAAACTCAGCCGTGTCAGTTTTTCATGACCACTAACTAAATTCATATTTAAATTCCTCATCTTGTTGTTGGAAATATCTAAAGTTTCCAGTTCTTTCAAGCCATAAAGTGTATTAAGTGGTCGTCCAATGATGCTGTATCGATTCATTGGCTGTTTCTTTGAATCGTCTTCTAACGTCTCCAGATAATTATTATTCAGTCCGAGTATTCTCAGCATGGTTAAATTCTGAAAATGAACAATATGAAGATGCTTAATGCCACAAAATCCTAGGAAGAGCGCACTTAGTTTTGGCGCTATTAGGATAGGATTATTATTCTGAAATGTCAAAACATTATGCGACAGATCCACTATTCTTAGATTAGTATTGTTCAGAAATATGCTGGGGTCCAAAGCACTTATTCTGTTATAACTTACATTCAGATAGTACAATTCGGTGTTGTTATAAAACGTATGGCAGTCAAGACCGATGATTTTGTTTCCACTGATATCCAGTTTCCACAACGCAGGAATACTCCTGAATGCATTTTGGTTAAGGGAGCTCAGAGTGTTATTACTCAGGTTTAATTCACGGAGATGCAAATTGTTCATAAATATATCAGGAAGGAGTGAACTGATTTCATTGTTACTTAACTCCAGATACCTCAGATCAGTGTTCTTGAATGTGTCTGGATATAGATTTGTGAGTTTGTTGTTGCTGATGTCCAGGACCCTCAGTTTCTTGCTATCTCTGAACGTGGAGGGCTGCAGAGTAGTTATGACATTACCACTAGCAAGGATCTTCACGATGTCCTTGGTATTCCGGAAGGTATCAGGGTGTATGGAACTTATTCTGTTCCTGCTTATGTCAATGTTCCACAAATAACTGTTATTACTGAATATCTCTGGATGAAGGTATTCTAGTCTGTTCTTGCTAAGGTCTAATGTCCGAAGACCAGTGAAACCATAAAAAGCGTGCGTCTGTAGACGACTAATGTTATTGTTGCTAAGATACAGGTTGGTTAGCCTGGAATTGTTCATAATTGTGCTGGGGAGAAGTTCGGTGATTACATTGTGGTTAACGTAGACATATCGAAGTGAGGTACTGTTAATAAACGTATCGAGATGGAGAGAGACGATCTTATTGTTGGAGAGATGCAAGTGACGCAGTTTTGAGTTGTATTTAAATGTGCCTGGGTGAATAGAACTTATTGAGTTGTTTGTCAAGCTCAGATATAGCAAATTCATATTGTTTTTAAACGTGTCAGGATGGATGGAGTCAATATCGTTGTTATTCAGAAAGAGAAGCGTGAGGTTAGGGTTGTTTGTAAAACTGCTGTGATGAAGGGATCTAATCCTGTTACTATTCACGTACAGGTTCTCCAGCTTGCTGGTTGTCGCGAACGTGTTAGCGTCAAGTGATTTGAGTCTGTTGTTGGAGATATCTACAGTCTTTAAATATTTATTAGTTACGAATATTCCGAAATGAAGAGAGGAGAGTAGGTTGTCACTCATAAATATATTGGTTAAATTGGTATTCTTGAATGTGTCTTCATGGAGATTGCTGATCGTGTTGTGACTGATGTATAGGTCCGATAGTCTCATATTCTTCTTGAATGTCTCCTGGTGAATCTGTGAGAGCATATTCATGCTCAGATCGAGCTTCCATAGCCTTTTGTTGTTCATAAAAGCTCTTTCATCTAGGAATGAAATTCTGTTGGTACTGGCATTTATGTATACTAATTCAGAATTGTTGATAAAAATGTTACAGCTAATTTCACTCAGGAGGTTTTTACTTATATTAATACTTATAAGTTCTGCATTATTCTTGAATGTATCGGTGTGAATTGATTTCAGCTTGTTATTTCCTATGTTGAAATACTCAAGTTTTTTGTTATTTTTCAATGTATCGACATGGAAGTGACCGATAGAGTTTTCACCCACATCCAGCCGAATAAGTCTGAATGCCTCCTTGAAAGTATTAGGATGAAGAACGCTGAGTTTGTTGTTCTGTAACCTGAGTTCACGCAACTCATGGAGACCCCAGAATGCACCTTCTTCTATTGTCTGCAATCCGTTATTGCTAAGATCAATGCGAATCAGTTCTCTCAGTCTCATTCCGAAGAATTTATTGTTTCGAACTGTAGAGATATTGTTGTAAGAAACAATCAGTAATGTAATGCTGGTGTCGAGACCCGGAGGGAGATCAGTGAGTGAAACGTTGGAGCATTTGGTGCCGTTTACATATTGCCCTCTGAAACTGTTCCACATGGAGACGTCACATCTGCAGACGGAAGGACAAGTAGCTGCGACGCTAACAGCTGCCAGGAGAGTGGCGGTGACAAGCGGCCACAACCCCGTGATTGTCATCAGAGCCTGAACAAGAATTGTCATATGGTACATCGTATGATACACGAATTTGCATGCACACACACACACTTGCTCACATATACACACTTTAAAATATATGGCATGCAGTTATTTCGAGCTGACACATACTTAGAGATCATTTAGGTTTACATGTGTAGGATAGGACTGTCTACTTTGAAAAACAAATACAAAGGATTCGCTAGATTCTCAAAATTTAATGGAGAATAAAATTCGCTTAGAGCACTCCACTCTAATATATGTTTAGGTGCTGTCACAACTCTTGAGAGAGTCTTATCTAATTCTCTCTGTCCGTTTGTCTCTATGCATGGTACAAAATTAAAACCGTTAACAGACTTTTGATGAAATATGACAGTGAAGAAATTTAATAGCATGTCAGAAGCATTACAATTTTTATTAAAATTGGACAGAAAAGCCGCACATCTTTCACGAAGAACTACATGCGTTTTGCATGCGGTAGCGTAGTTGGTTGAGGCACTATGCCACAAGCCGGAAAGTCGCGAGTTCGAGTTACGTCAGCCCTATTAACAGTGGCTTATGGTGAGGATGCTATGAAGAAATTGACTGTTTCTGAATGGTATAGGGGGTTCAAGGAAGGACGAGAATATGTGCAAGATGACCCAAGAAGTGGGCAGCCAAAACCGCAAAGGACAGATGTAAATGTGGACAGAGTATGAACCTTGGTGTGCTCAGATTGAAGATTAGGAGTGAGACTAACAGCAGAAGTGAATATGAATATGGACACAGCGTGTCAGATTTTTATGAGAGGTTTGGGAATGAGAACAATTTCCACAAAGAAGGTGCCAGGTATCTTGACAGATGAGCAGAAACAATATCTGCTTCACATTTCAGCTGATCTTTTAAAAAATGCAGAGATGTTTGATAGGGTTATTACCGATGATAAGATGTGGTGTTTTCAATATGACCCGGAAACAAAACGCCAGAGCCTGCAGTGGAAAAACACAGAATTCACCTCAGCCGAAAGAAGCACGCATGTATCGCTCGCAGTTCAAGACCATACCTGTGTGTTTCTTCCATCACAAGGGGATGGTTCACTATGATTTCATTGCACAAGGAGAAACAATGGACCAACAGTGTTATTTGGAGGTGCTGACAAGGTTACGGGAATCTGTTCGGAGGAAATGACCCGAACTCTGACCTCACAATGGGATTGCCCGTCATGAAAATGCCCATGCGCATGATGCATTAAGAGTGCGCGAGTTCCTGGATAAGAAATCCATTACAAAATAAACCACCCATCTTATTCACCTGACTAACCCCTCTGCAAATTTTGGCTCTTTCCAAAATTAAAAAAATTCCCTGAAGGAACAAAGATTTGCTGATATTCATAACATCAAGTCAACATGACAAAGTCACTGCAAGGTATTTTAGAAAACGATTTTTCGGTAGTGGCACTATCGTCTCACGTAGTGCATAGCTTCACAAGGAAAGCATTTCGAAGACGACAGCAGCTGCTAGTCCACAGATAAGCAAATTTTGCTTTCACATATCTATTCCGGGAATTAAATTGTCGCGCCCTTTTATGTCAGTGTACTTGCTTGAGATCACATTTGCAATAATATCATCATCATCATCAGTAATCTGTCAGACGACAGGTCCACAGTCTCTTCCAAAACAATTCCTCCACTTAATGCGATCTAGAGCTTTCTCCTTCAAATGACAGTATCCTATTCTGTCCCCAAGGTCATCCAGCATCTTCTTACGTCTTCTTCCTCGTCTTCTCGTCACTTCTATCCGCCCTTCTATCTTTCCTTCAATAACTATTTTTAGAAGGCACTTTCTGCGTAAAACATGACCAATCCAATTAGCCTTCCGTTTTCTTATTTTGTGTAGGATATTCCTCTGCTCACTGACTCAAATTAACACTTCTTCATTTCTCACATAATCGGTCCAACTGATCTTCTCCATCCTTCTCCAACACCACATTTCGAAACTTTCCAGATGTTTCTGATCTACTGCCCTAAGTGTCCATGTTTCAGCCCCATACAGAGCTATGCTCCAAATGTAGCATTTCACTAGTTTCTTCCTCAAATTTAAGTCCAATTTGCTGGTAAAAAGATTCTTCTTCTTGCTAAATGCAGCTTTTGCCATGGCAATCCTGGATTTAATTTCACAAGTACACCTTCCATCATCTGTTAACAAGCTACCCAAATATTTAAAACATTTCACATTCTCCACTTGTTTTTGGTCTATCTTTATTGTGACTGGGGTTGGTTGTCTCGAAATTTTCATTACTTTTGTTTTCTCCACATTCATTTCCATGCCATAGCACCTTCCAATTTCAATTAGTCTATCAATCATGCCCTGTAGCACAGTTTCTTCCTTAGCCATTAACACAAGGTCATCTGCATATTTCACAGTTTGAATAATTTGCCCTCCTACTTTGAAGTCTCCAAGCCCATCCAGAGCTTCCTTGGTAAGACATTCGCTGTACAAGTTGAACAGAATTGGTGATAAACAGCATCCTTGTCGAACTCCTCTTCCAATCTGCACACTTCTTGTCTCCTCTCTGTCCAGTCGTACTCTAAATTTCTGATCCATGTACAATTTGCTAATCAATCTTCTTTCATGCCAATCGATACCTGTTTCTTTTAGGATCTGCATTAATTTGGTCCAATTAAGATGGTCAAATGCCTTCTGCCAGTCTATAAAGCAAGAACACAGTTCTTCATCTATCTCCAAAGTTCGTTCTGCTATAATTCTCATCATCCCAATTGCATCCCTGGTTCCTTTTCCTCTTCTAAATCCAAACTGATCCTCTCCAAGC